>NC_065594.1:48636408-48944689 GCF_024542745.1 Macaca thibetana thibetana
AGAACTATCATCCACTTTCAGAAATTAGAGGTGACACACTCTAAAAAAAGGAAAAACATTCCATGCTCATGGATAGGAAGAGTCGAAATCATTAAAATGACCATACTTCCCAAAGCATTTTATACATTCAATACTATTTCTATTAAACTACCATTGACATTCTTCACTGAACTGGAAAGAACTATCTTAAAATGTATAGGAATCCCCAAAACAGCCCAAATAGCCCAGACAATCCTAAGCAAAAGAGCAAAGCTGGAGGCACCATGCTACCTAATTTCAAACTATACTACAGGGCTACAATAGCCAAGACAGCATGATACTGGTACAAAAGCAAACACATAGACAAATGGAACAAAATAGAGAACCGAGAAATAAGGCCACTCACTTTCAAGTGTCTGACTTTCAACATACCTGACCAAAAAAAAAAGGAATGGAAAAAGACTCCTTATTAATAAATGGTGCTGGAATAACTAGCTAGCTATATGCAGAAGATTGAAACAGGATCCCTTCCTTACAAATATACAAAAATTAACTCAAGGTGGGTTAAAGTCTTAAATATAAAATCCAAAGCTATAAAAACCTGGAAGACAATGTAGGCAATACCATTCTGAACATAGGAATGGGCAAAGATTTCATAATGAACATGTCAAAAGCAATTGCAACAAAAACAAATATTGACAAATGAGATTGATTAAACTAAAGAACTTCTGCACAACAAAAGAAATGATAAACAAAGTGAACAAACAACAGAATGGGGTGGGGGGGATTTTGTAAACTATGCATGTGACAAAGTCTAATACCCAGCATCTATAAGATACTTAAATTTACAAGAGAAAAACAAATAAACTCATTAAAAAGTGGGCAAAGGACATGAACAGACACTTCAAAAGAATAACATAAATGCAGCCAACAATCGTAGAGAGAAAGTTCAATATTGTTGATCATTAGAAGAAGGCAATTCAAAACTACAATGGATACCATCTCATATCAGTAAAAATGACTATTACTAAAAAAAAAAAAAATTAAAATAACAGATGCTGGCGTGGTTGTAGAGAAAAAGGAACATTTACAATGTTGGTGAGAGCGTAAAGAAGTTCAGCCATTGTGGAAGACAGGGTGATAACTCTTCAAAGACCTAAAAACAGAAATGTCATTTGGCACAGCAATCCCATTCCTGGGTATATACCCCAAGGAATAGCAATCATTCTGTTTTAAAGGCACATGGATGCATGTGTTCACTGAAGCACTGCTCACAGTAGCAAAGACATGGGATCAATCTAAATTCCTAGGAATAATAGACTTGATAAACAAAATGAGGTATGTATACACTATTGAATACTATGCAGCCATAAAAAGAATGAGACTATATCCTTTGCAGGAACATGGTGGGAGCTGGAGGCCACCATGACCCATAACAAACTAACAGAGGAACAGAAAACCAAATACTACATGTTCTCACTTATAAGTGAGAGCTAAATGATGAAAGCACATAAACACATAGAGGGGCACTACACACAACGGGGCCTATCAGATGGTGGAGAGTGGAAAGAGGAAGAAGATCATGAAAAATAACTATTGGGTACTAGGCTTAATATCTGGATGATGAAATAATCTGTACACCAAACCCCCATGGCACAAGTTTACCTATATAACAAGCCTGCATATGGCTTTTAGAACTTAAAATAAAAGTTAAAATATAAATAAATAATTTTTCCTTTATTCACTTGAGGAAAAAAAAGAGAGAAAATAGTTTTAAAGCGGAGTCTTAAAGGTATGAGTATATTGAAAGGAGTTTGAGCAGTCAGTGAAGAAGACCAAATAATTTCTAATTCTATTAAATAGAGAGTAAAATGATCAAGATGAGTCAATTTAGGTGGATCTTCCAAGCAGGAAAGAAGATAAATCAGGTTATAGAAGTGCAGGGCTGGGTGTGGTGGCTCACGCCTATAATCCCAGCACTTTGGGAGGCCTAGGAGAGCAGATCACCTGAGGTCAGGAGTTTGAGACCAACTTGGCCAATATGGTGAAATCCCATCTCTACTAAACATACAAAAATCAGCTGGGTATGGTCATGGGCACATGTAATTCCAGCTACTTAGGAGGCTGAGGCACGGGAGTCACTTGCACCTGGGAAGTGGAGGTTGCAGTGAGCTGAGATCGTGCCATTGCACTCCAGCCTGGGTGACAGAGCGAGACTCTGTCTGGGGAAAAAAAAAAAAAAAAAAAAAAAGGAAAAGATGAAAAAGAAAAAGAAATACAGGCATACCTTGGAGATATTGAACATTTGGTTCAAGACCACTGCAATAATCCCACAGACTTTTTGGTATCCCAGTGCTTATAACAGTTACGCTTACATTATACTGTAGGTTAAGACTGAAATAGCATTATGCCTATGAAGACCATTGTGTATCTTATTTAAACATACATTTTTTTTTTCCCTAAAAAAATGCTAACCATTATCTGAGTCTTAGAGTCATAAAGTTTTTGCTACAGAGGGTCTTGCCTTGATGTTTACGGCTGCAGATTGATCAGAGCAGTCTGGCTACAGGTTAGAGTGGCTGTGGCAGTTTCATTTTTTACATTTTTAAAACATTTTTATTATAGAATATTTAAACATATACAGAATTTGACAGAATGGTTAATGGACACTCACATCCATTATCTGGGTTCAATAATTATCAGCTTTTTCCTAGAAGGAAACATCAAATAATTAGTTTTGAGTAAGTTATAGGGCCAAGCCCCTGACTCCTGCAACACCACTGGTGACACATAGTTAGGACTTCATGCCTATTTTATACTTATCTGCTATTGGATCCTTTAGCACCCATTGCTTTTCTCTGCTTCCTCCTGCATAAATATATAACCATTTAAACCAGTCTTGTAAAACTGTTAGTGGGGTTGAACTTACATTTTGGAGTACAGGTGTACCTTTTTATCTCCTTTTTAAAAATATATTTATAATGGAGGATACTAAAAAAATGACATCACTGCTGCCACCTTTCTGGTTTGCTTTTTCTTTAACTTTTAATTTTGAAATAATTGTAAATTCACAGTTACAAAAATCGTGCAGTTAATATAGAGTCCAGTGAACCCTTCACCTATCTTCATACTCAGTTTGATTTTAAATAATCATTTTTATGTATTTTTCTTCTCCAGGTGACTTAGTTACTCCTGGATAGAAATCTTTCTTGCTTTGGATTTTTAAGTAGTTGGAACTTCCTGGAGACTTGTAGAATTGTTTTGATAAAAATGTTGTTAGTGATATGGACAATGAAGTCCAGGCTGAGGTGGTCTCAGATGAAGATGAGCAACTTGTTGGGAACTAGTGCAAAGGTTACTCTTGATATGCTTTAGCAAAGAGACTGGCGGCATTTTGCTGACCTAGAGATCTGTGGAACTTTGAACTTGAGAGATATGATTTAGGGTATCTGGTGGAAAAATTTCTAGGCACAAAAGCGTTCAAGAAGACCCAGCATAAAAGTTTAGAAAATTTGCTGCCTGGTGATGCAGTAGACAAGAAAAATCTCTTTTCTGGGGAGAAGCTTAAGCCTTCTGCAGAAATTTGCTTAAGTAGCAAGGAGATGAATGTTAATTGCTAAGACAATGGGAAAAAAAATGTCTTCAGGGCATGTCAGATAATTTCACAGCAGTGCTACCCCTTGCAGGCCTGGAAGCCTAGATGAAAAAAAAAAAAATGATTTATTAGGCTGGCCCCAGATCCCCCTGCTCTTTGCAGTCCCAGGACATGGTGCCCTGTGTCTCAGCTGCTTCAGCTTCAGCTTTGGCTAAAAGGGGCCAAGGTACAGCTCAAGCCAATGTTTTGGAGGTTGTAAGCACCAAGCCTTGGCATCTTCCATGTGGTGTGGAGCCTGTGGGTGCGCAGAGTCAAGAATTGAGGTTTGGTAACCTTCACCTAGATTTCAGAGGAAGTATGCAAATACCTGGATGTCCAGGCAGAAGTTTGCTGCAGGGGTGAGCCCTCATGGAGAACCTTTGCTAAGGCAGTGCTGAAGGGAAATGTTGGGTTGGAGCCGTGCATAGAATCCCCAATGGGACATTGTCTAGTTGAGCTGTGAGAAGAGGGCCATTGCCCTCCAGACCCTAGAATGTAGATCCACCAACAACTTGCACCACACATTTGGAAAAGCCACAGACACCAAGAAAGAAGCCAGGAGGGGGGCTGTACCCTTCAAAGCCACCAGGGCAGAGCTGACCAATGCCATGGGAGTTCACTTCTTGTATCAGCATGACCTGGATGTGAGACATGGAGTCAAAGGAGATAATTTTGAAACTTTAAGGTTTAATGTTTGTTCTATTGAATTTTGGACTTTCATGGGGCCTGTAACCCCTTTGTTTTGGCCAATATTTATCCAATTTTGAATGGCATGTTTACCCAATGCCTGTACCCACATTGTATCTAGAAACTAACTAACTTGCTTTTACAGGCTCATAGGTGGACAAGTCTTGTCTTATCTTAGATGAAACGTTGGACTTGGACTTTTGGGTTAATGCTGAAATGAAATAAAATTTGGGGCAACTGTTGAAAAGGCTTAATTGTGTTTTGAAATGTGAGAACAATGAGATTTTGGAGGTAGCAGGGGCAGAATGATATGGTCTGGCTTTGTGTCCCTACCCAAATCTCCTCTTAAATCGTAATACCCATGTGTTGGAGGAGGGACCTCCTGGGAGGTGATTAGATTATGGGGGAGGTTTCTCCATGCTGTTTCTGTGATAGTGAGTGAGTTCACATGAGATCTGATGGTTTTATAAGTGGCTTTCCCTCGCTTTGCTCAGCACTTCTCTCTCCAGCTGTCATGTGATGAAGGACATGTTTGTTTCCCCTTCCACTATGATTGTAAGTTTTCTGAGGCCTCCCCAGCCATGTAGAAGTGTGAGTCAATTAAACCTCTTTTCTTTATAAATTACCCAATCTTGAATATTTCTTCATAGCATCATGAAAACAAACTAATACATTTCTGCTGGGTTCTAGA
Organism: Macaca thibetana thibetana; assembly: GCF_024542745.1. NCBI lineage: Eukaryota > Metazoa > Chordata > Mammalia > Primates > Cercopithecidae > Macaca > Macaca thibetana. The sequence continues at coordinate 48,641,400 of NC_065594.1, forward strand.
CAATGGCAATAGCAAAAGCACAGGCTCTTTGGTAAGAAGCATTGCACATTGCATTACCTAAAAGGCCAATGTGGCCTGAGGTGAGAGGCTAGGAGATATACTATAGAATAAGAGGCAAACAATTCCCAGTGTGCAGTGAATACTGTGGCAGTTCCCAAATATATCTGAAGCTTATTTTTATAGATCTTATCAAAGTTTGTACAATAAGAAGTAACGTTTTAATAGAAAACATGCAATCTTGTGCTGAAAAACCATACGCTGGGTTTGGTCAAGCAGAGTTTTGAAAAGTGAGAAATGTCAAAGAAGTAAGATTGACTTTCTGCATATTACCTCTACTCTTTTCTCATTTTATTACAGATCCATGAACCACATATGTATAATCAGGTTTCATGCAGGTAAGCTAAAGTTAAAGGAATTGAACTGAAATTTAATCCACTCTCTGTTGCTTAAGACATAGTTACAATATGAATTCAGCCAAATCAACTACCTTCTTAAAAATATAATATTCTTCAGAGAAATTTGGCAGAATGCATCATTTCTACAGTGTATCATATTATTCTCAATGTAAAAAAATCCCCACAAAACAGAAAATATGGCTCATTATAAAGAAAAAGAAAATTAACAAGACCAAAACTGGAATAACCTAGAGTCTGTAAAAACAAACAAACAAAAAAACCCAAAAAACCCTTTTAAGGTAGGTATTACACCTTTGTTCAAGAATGTAGAGAAAATTTATAGTGAGTAAAAAGATAAACGTTCTCTGCAGAAATATAGATACTCGTAAACCAAATTTAAATTCTAGATGTGAAAAATGCAGTATCTAAAAAAATTCACTATTTAATCTTATGAGCAAAATGATAGTGGAAAGGAAAGAAACATCAAGCTTCAAGATGGACCAATAGAAATTATCTAATTTGAAACACAGAAGAAAATTATTGAGAGAAATAAGTAACTCAGAGATATGTGTGACAGTATTAAAAGTTCAAACATATGTGTAATTATAGTCCTTACGGAAAGAAGAGAGTACTTCAAAGAATGGGAGTATAATATCTGTTTGTTGAAAATAAACATATTTACATAAATGTGGAAATTCAAGAGCTCACAAAACAAGATGGAATATAAACAAACCAACAAAAAACTCACATAGGTATATTACAGTCAAATAGCTGAAAACCAATGAACAAGTTGACTTAAATAAGAGGAAAAATGACATATTGAAAGTGAGGAAACTTGGTTGAGTATTCAGAAACTATGGGCAGTGGAAAACTAGTTTTTTATTGCTAAGAATAGATGTCAACCTGGCATTCTACATCTAACAAAATTATAGAGCACTAAAAGAACGAAAGCTATATAAATACCTTTCTGATGAAATAACATTAACGAATAATTATTTTACCAAAGAACATGCACTATAAAAATGCTAACTATCACTTTTTGAAATGTATCATGGCAGCGAATTTGTGTGCTGCCATGACATGAAAAAAAAAAGAAATTTTTTTTAAGACAGAAGAAAGTACATTGTATATATGAATATGAGTAAAATAAAACACTTTATTTTCACTCTCGAGTTTTAAAAAATACTCACGCCTTTAAAACAAAATAATAACATTGTGTTCTTGGTTCATAATTCATGTGAATGTAACACATATGCTAATGAAAATATCAAAGACAGTTTAAAGTTGCAGGAATTGCTCATTTTAAAATAAGTGGTAAAATATTTAAAGCCTCTCTCAGATATTTAGTGTATATACTATAATTCTTAAACAAACAGGTTTTTTGTTTGTTTGTTTGTTTGTGTGTTTGAGATGAAGTCTTGCTCTGTCTCCCAGGCTTGAGTGCAGTGGCTTGATGTCGGCTCACTGCAACCTCCACTTCCCCGGTTCAAGTGATTCTCCTGCCTCAGCCTCCCAAGTAGCTGGGACTACAGGTATGCATGCCATCATGCCTGACTAATTTTTGTATTTTTAGTAGAGACAGGGTTTCACCATGTTGGCCATCCTGGTCTCGAACTGTTGACCTCACAAGATCCACTAGCTTCAGCTTCCCAAAATGCTGTAATTGCAGGTATGAGCCACTGTGTCCAGCCTCAAATTAGTTTTTTAAAAAAATGTTTTAGAAATTCCTCATATTCAGGAATAATTTTTCATGTGGTGAAAAAGCCAAATTAGATACAATCATAACTACTAAAATTATGGAAAGAAAGAGATAAAACACCACTATGTGATTATTGTGGTGGAGATAATTAGTGTCTTTTTTCTTGCCATTTCATTAATGTTCACTTGTATAATATTTTCATTAATGGAATCTCCTGGTTGCTTTAATATTGTGGGTGATTATTGTTTACTATGGTTCATCTTACGTGTTTATTTAGATTAAAATTATGTCTACATTTTTATATTGATTACTCCATCATTTTTGTCAGTTATTAAATATTGAATCTTTTTCTCTTTCTACTCTCCATGAACAATGAAAACATATTTTATTTTGAGAAATATCTGTGATTATTTCATTTTTTATACACCTAGTCTAGTTATTCTCCACACAGTTTGTCTAGCATCTGAGTGGATGGTATACTAACAGGGTCTCATTCCAGATGGTTATACTAAGTATTACTGAATACTGAAGCTTAATACTGCATACTGAATCTTCATTTTCTGTGCCAGTAGAACTAAATTGTGTTTCCAATATTGGACTACAGACTATGAGAGATCTTCAATTTAATATCTAGATCACAGATCATAATATAAATGTAATTTTCTACAATAAATTGCCCTCCTCCTCTCTACCTCTATGAACATCTGATGCCTTGAAGGAATTACATTAAGCCTTAGCTTGGATATTCAGTTCAGGTTTGCTGTGTACAATTTGCACTGCTCTGAACAGCTGGCTATTACTTTTGCTTTCGCATTTCACTCACAGTTGAGATGATTTACCACCTGTGGATGCATCCTGTTTCTTCTGTGTTCATTTGTTAGGATAATTAAGTTTTACTCTTTCTAGTTTTTTAATACAAGCCTTAATAGTTAATTCAACTATAAACAGCTAAAGAGTATGTACTGTTTTACTAAAAACAATTGTTTTGAGAAGTCAGTCAATTAAATGTGTGTATTTTTCAAAACAGCAAACTATTTTCCCTAGGTAACAAAAATTATATCAAAGTTTAAATTATTTCATAGATGATTTGGCTTTGATTATGGAACATCTAAGCTATAAATAAATCATCATTTTTGGTCAGAAAACAATCTTCTACGTCTTCCTAATTTTCCTTTTACTCACAAAAATTCCTGCTTTCATAACCCTTATGCAATCAGGAAGCTCAGATTTATTTCCAAGGTACTTCCAGGTTGTAACAATTTTCCTGGTGGTCATGTGTTCAATCTCCAGCTGAAAATATGTTACCTCCAGGTTCCTTTGTCACTTTGTTTCTAAATCCTCAGTTGACATGGTTCTTCTTGCTTTTATAACATCCTAGAAATTCTAAAATAGTAGATTCAAGAGTTTGAAAATCAAAAATTACTTTATACTTTAATTCATTAGATTTCACCTAAGTAGTACTGTTATAAAAATTGTACTTTGTGATTAAAGTAACTCATATCAGTTAGTTCTTAACACTGCATGGAGAAGTACTGCAGGTGCTACAGGTCAACAGTTGCATGCCATGACAAGTTCTCTTGGTCCCAGCTCCACCTCAAGTTGTTTTATCTGCAACCACTTTTAAGCAGGCTTTGATTATTCTTGTTAGGTGCAAGGTCAGCCTCCTGACGCAAATTTTGCTATGGATCTTCCATTTCTTCCTCTGGGAAATCTGATACATAAAGGATGGCAACTGTGATAAAGCACAAGGCAGTCATAAATTCACACCTAGAAAAGGTAGAAGAGGCAACACGGCACACCTTGAGTAATTGGGGATGGCATCTTATGGATAAACACTTCCTACTTTTGACAGGGGGCAGAATATTCCGGAAGCGCATTCATGTATTTTTTAATCTTTGAATTGCATGTATGGCTCCATGTTCAAATGTTGACATATAAGCTTTCTGAAGAGGGAAGCTGTGATGATTCTACTGATGATCTGATCAAATCTTTTGGCGTCAGACTTATACTGGTAGCAAGCACACATTACCAAATGAAAACCTCCCATTTATGCCTAATATGGTTTTCACAGGTAACTCTGCAAATCCACTTTTAATGTCTCTCTCGGGAGTTTAATGCTTAGGCATTTAGAATGTAACTTTCAGGAATGTAGACTTTTAGGGCACAAAGCTTAGTATCCTCTCTTTCCTCATCTTTGGTTACAGGAGACCACCCAGAAATATTTTCATTCCAAAAACACTGTTGACTTTCTCCAAATTCCAAGTCTTAAAGTCAGTGGAAAAACTCCAATTCTTTACTACTTATAAAAGGACTTATGAATGTATGTTATTTAGAGATTTTTCAATCTCTAGAAAGTTAATGGGAAGCTTAAGAACCGCCTTGAAGTTTAGCTCTCTCCTTAAAAATACAGCCCATTTTCTTTAATCATTTTTGCACAAAACCATAAAATGAAGCCTCTAGGAGTCTATGAGCAAGCTTACCAATCAGCCTTAGCAGCAGTCACCTTGCTAATGCTTCTTATATTGATTTTCTTCTTACCTCAGTCAACTCCTTCGGCTTCTCTTTCTTGCTTTCGGAGATCATTTTCTAAATCATCACTGGCCCAGGGTTTTGACTTAGACTCTGCTTTCGTGGAGACTGAGATTAAGAGAGAGTTAATACCTTTAATATGTGTTTATTTCATGTTCTTGTTTACTTATGCATGGCTTGATGAATCAAATTCTCTTCGTAAATAAAAAAATATATAGGCCGGGCGCGGTGGCTCAAGCCTGTAATCCCAGCACTTTGGGAGGCCGAGGCGGGCGGATCACAAGGTCAGGAGATCGAGACCACTGTGAAACCCCGTCTCTACTAAAAATACAAAAAATTAGCCGGGCGCGGTGGCGGGCGCCTGTAGTCCCAGCTACTCAGGAGGCTGAGGCAGGAGAATGGCGGGAACCCGGGAGGCGGAGCTTGCAGTGAGCCGAGATCGCGCCACTGCACTCCAGCCTGGGCAACAGCGTGAGACTCCCTCTCAAAAAAAAAAAAAAAAAAAAAAAAAAAAAAAAAAAAAAAAATATATATATATATATATATATATATATATATATATATATATATATAATTATATCTTAAATAATCTGAGGTGAAATAATGAAAAACTCTATGCTTTCTAAAAATAGGACACGTGGTAGGCATATCTCTGGCTATAGAATTCTATTATAGCCCAAAATCCATAATGTAAAAAGTTTTCATGGACATAAAAAGGGCATAACTTTAAAATTGTCTACCTAGTGACAGTGAAACCTGAAGGTAGTATTATCTAGCCAACATGATATCAACGTCCTGCTTAAGAAACACTAGAAACTTATGTTTCCTACTGTGAATACATGAATCTCAACTCTCATCTCCCACATTTCATATATTCTTTTTTCATTAATGGAAACCATCTAGTAGTATATGTCAATAGGATTGCATGATCAGATGTTCCTACTAATGAGTCACTTGTGGGTGAGGTGCAGTGCTGTTAATTTATAACACACACTTAAATCAGTACCATTAATTATCTCTGACCTCTCAGACAAAATGTTGAGAACAGGAGAACAGAACTTTTAAATGTACAGACCTCTTATAAAGAACACACGCACACTCACAAACAATGATTAGCACATATTTTCAGCTTAATTTCTTCATCGTATCTTCAGTTTTATACACATTTATGCCATTAAATCAGTGAGAATGAGTAAATATTGATGGTAAAATTGTGCATTTTTGCTCACGGAAGCAGCCATCTTAATTCAAGGCAAGGTACTGTTTCCTAGCATGGCCTCTCCCTGCTCTGTGGCTGTTTTCCTATTTTTATTGATGTCCAAAATAGAAAAAAAATAGAAAGGTATTTTTTCCTCTTTCACTAACCTTCTCTTCTTCTTGTCTTGAATATAGATTAACCTTTGATAAATAGCCAATGTAAGAAAAAAGTATAAAAGTTAAATTAAAATTTAAAAATAGCATTAGCCAGCTGTGGTGGCTCATGCCTGTCATACCAATACCTTTGGCAGGCTGAGTCGGGAGAATTCCTTGAGCTCAGGATTTCAAGACCAGCTTGGCCAGCATAGTGAAATCTCCTCCTTACCAAATATATGTTTTTTTAAATTAGCCTGGTATGGTGGTATGCACCTGTCGTCCCAGCTACTTAGGAGGTTGGAAGATTGCTTGAGTCCGGGAGATCAATGCTGCAGTGAGTGATGATTGCACCCTTGCACTCCAACCTAGGCAACAGAGCAAGATCCTGTACCAAAAGTAAAATATTATAAAATAAAAAATATAGCTAATTTTACAGTAACATTGATGAAACCTACAAGAACAAAGGATCATTTCAGCTCAATTATCAATATACAAGTGAAAAAGAACTAGAAGATTTTAAAGTTGGCAGAAATAAAAAAAGTAATTTAAGTTTCTGTAATAGGAATACCTATAGATAATACGTTGAAAAATAACATTTAAGAAATTAGCCAACATTACGATGTATGAAATTATTTACCTATCTTTCTTTTTTTTAGTAAACAATACTAAAAGCCAAAACGTCTACAGAGATTACCTTGTCTAGCCAACTAATTTGCAGAGAAAATATATTTAAAAGGTTCAATGACTTCCTTCCTTTAATATACTTATTGATAGATGTGAGAATACAGTATGTATTTTATGACTTTTTTTTTTTTTTTTTGAGATGGAGTTTCATACTTGTCATCCAGGTTGGAGTGCAGTGGCGCGATCTCAGCTCACTGCAACCTTCACTACCTGGGTTCAAGCGATTCTCCTGCCTCAGCCTTCCGAGTAGTTGGAATTACAGACACATGTTACCATGCCCAGCTAATTTTTGTGTTTTTAGTAAAGACGGGATTTCGCCATGTTGCCCAAGCTGGTCTCGAACTCCTGACCTCAGGTGATCCGCCCACCTTGGCGTCCCAAAGTGCTGGGATTACAGGCATGAGCCACTGTGCCCAGCTTTTTCTGACATATTTTAAGGGACCTATTATAAAACAACATGGACTAGCAGCATGATACATGGCAGAAATGAAATTCCATAGTTACTTTCTATATGCTATTACTACTACTAATAATGATAAAATACCAACTAGCAAATTCAATTGCAATAATAATATGTTGTAAAAGAGTAAACAACAACTAGACAAATGAAAATCTATGTCTTGGTAGGCCCAGATGCTTAGACTTGATATTGCACACAGAATTTATCATAGTCCTTGTCCCTGTCTCTACTATAAACTTGGGTGAATTTTCACTGATACTAAATTTTCCTGCATCCAAAATTAGAATTAAAAAAAAACACTTAAGAATTTTATGTGGTTGTTATTACAAAAATCCTCTCATGCTGAATAAACTAATCTTGGAAAACATGTATTCTCTTCTTGTATGCTTTACTGCTTTTATTTTTGTGTGTTACGCTGATTACATTAAATGATTTATGTGAACTGGATAGTGATAGAGAAGAAATAAGAATTAATTGCAAAGTTCTGTCTTGGGAAACTAGATGAATAATAGTTTTGTTACAACTAAGAGAAATGATATGGGAAGTGGAAACATTATTATTTTGGTGTATATTTTTACAAGGTCTAGATCAAATATTAGGTAAGTGCATTATGATATATTCTGCTACAGCCAGTTATCCATCTGTCCATCCATTCATCCATCCATCCAGTTTCACTGGACTTTGAGGATTTATTAAAACAATATACTGTGCATTAAATGTTAATTTTGTTATTCCAAGGATTCCTTTTTCATTTGTGTATGATTTCACCTGTCCAAATAAAAGGAAGTCCAAATATAAGCAATGCAGAAGGTTCAGGCTATATGGGAAAGTTCCCTCTAGTGAGCATAAATATCAAATTCATATTAACATACATGATAAAAATGCAGAATATTTTTCAAAAATATTTTATGCTAAATACTATACTATATAAGCAAACCTACCAGTTTCTTCAAAATAATGATTTACAGTTTCTAGAAAATTGAGTTTTTAAAATTTATTATAACCAGTTTTGTAATTTCAAATACACATTGATTCATATAGCAGTCCTCAAAAATATTTGAATTGTTTGCTTCTAGTAATTTAAGAAGAATACTTGTATCATGTAATAAATGATCTGTATTCTACAAGGAATCTTTAGAACTAGAAAACTAGGTTTAAAAATGCTTGCTGTTAAAATTAAATAAAATATTTTTTGCACTGAAATTTTTCTGGTTAGGCAGAGTGGCAATATATTATGCATTTGTTGGTGAGTTATTGTTTTTGAGCCAATTTTTCTTATACTCTCTTTATAATTATTTTTGCCCTTGTATTACAGAAAGCCTTGTAATAAGGAGAAAAACACATGCTATGTTATCTGAACAAAGTGAATTAAATTTTTAACTCAACATATCCTCCATATTTAAAACCCCGTTGGCTATCATCTTTGTCCCCTTTGTATCCACCAATTATAGACCTTGATAGAGAGGTTTAATTTTCCACATAGCATAGTTTTATTGTACATTTTTCTTGCTTTCTTGGTGACCAGTATCTTTGGGGACTCTTCCTAGTGAATCCCACCTCCTCACGGAATAAAGCATAATACAAAAAGTTTGTTTGTCTACAAACAGCCAAACTTGGTGGCACTAATTAGACAGATCCACTCAAGATTTTGCCTGAGGAGGTAGAAATAATGCAGAAGCCATACCTGTTAAATGCAGTAAAGACATCTAGCTCCTGAGTTTCAACTGTTGCAAGACTGACTTCTATTGTAGAATGAATGATAACATTCATCCTTTTTTTCTTTATGAATTACCCAGTCTCACATGGTTCTTTATAGCAGTGTGAAAATGAATTACTATATCATCTGAAATTTAACGTGATATTTATTTCATAATATTTTGCACATTTTCTGGCTTCTTTGTTCCACGTGGATTTAAATTAGTTGGAGACATTTATGTTGTCCAGCCTCAGGTATGTTATTAGGCTCTCCAGATCATTTGACAGATTTCTTTCTTTTAGGCGTTATCTAATTTCCTAAAATTAAAGAACATATTATCAACATGTGGAACATCCACTTCATATTACTTTCTGAAGGGTCTATATGAAAAATTAAATTAGATTGGGTTCTCTCAAAAAATTAATATTAAAGGAAGTAGATAATTTTTAAGAAAATAAATATGAAGCTGGAGTTGAATACTGTCTTCATTAGTTATTGTACTAAATGTACTTTCTACAAATTATTTGAATTTTTATCTATAAAATATAACATTAATACCTATTTCATATAATTGATATAAGAATAAAATGAACTAATAATATAAAAGATATTTGAATTGCTGTTTGGTAAGTAACATTCATTAAAAACTAGTGTTTACTATCAAAGTTATTATAATAATTATTTGGGTTAATTGTGGGTAAGAAAGTGATCAGTTTTCCTTCTTTTTGGCATGGCTATCCTAGTACTTCTCTTAGTCAAATTTGACTATAAAAATTATATATCTATGTAGAACATGTAAGACCAAGAATTTCAAATTTGATTATACAAATTCTGTAGCTAGTGTCCTGATGAAGAAATACTCTTCTATCTGCATATTGTAAATAATGTAAAACTTATTTTGCAATATTTCAATAAAAAGTTTTTCGTGCTATGACAATTCTATGACAACGAGAGTAAAGGGAAAATAATTAAGAAAAACAATGGAGTTTAATGGAGATTAAATATTTCTTATATAAGTCACTTTGCCTTAGAAAAGTCTGGCATAATCTATCCTTGCTGAAAGGTTGAATAACCTTATAATATGTGTCAAAAAGAAAAAATATACAGTAAATATATTTAATCTATGTATTTAAATCCAGGGACATATCCATATATCAAGGTACAATGCATATACACACATTGGGATATAGAACAAATACTTTTATATCTGTATTGCTGGATAAAAGCTTAGTGACATTTAATGATCCATCCAGTGAATATTTGATATTTAATGCAGATATTTATCATAGCTTCACTGATGCATTCTCATAGTTTTCTACATTTTTGGGCTTAGAAGAGATTTAATTTTCCTTCCTATTTTATGTTTTCTTTGTGTAAACTTGTGTGTGTGTGTGTGTGTACATGTTGGAAGATACGGATATAAGAATATGCATTTGAGAAACCAGGTAGGTATTTATATCAATATAAGTTAACTATAATACCTGATTTTTTGCTATTATCATATATTATCAAATTAATATTGCTCTATGTGAATATTTTTAAACATAGTACTTCTCTCCAAAAGTTTAAACTAAATTAATGCTATAAAATGTTAAGTCCTTAAGTAACTGAAAAGTTAATTAATATGCAACAATTTATTCTTAATCTATCTCTCTGTCTCTGTCTCTCTCTCTCTCTATATATATATGTGTGTGTGTGTGTGTGTGTGTGTGTGTATTTGGAGTATTAACTTCAGTTTAAGAATTAAGACTTTAAGAATATTTCTAAAATAACTTCAAAACCAAAGGTAAACATTTCATTGTACCTAAACAGAATAATATCATTTATAATTTTAAGTTTTTAAATTGACTATATGGTCATGGCCTTCTTTTCCCTAATTACAGCAAGTATTGCACATATACCTGGAATCCTTTAACCAAATAAAATATGAAATATATATCCATTGCCACTACTTCAAACATGAATAACTTTAAAATACAACTTTCATAAAACTAGTGTCCATACTTTTTTATAATTTTTAATATTTTTCTTCCCAGAAAACCTTTGAATTAGCATCCTTTGTTAAACTGAAATTATCTCAGTTACATTTATTTTTCATAAATGGTGATAACTCCTGCTGTTAAAATATGAAGAGGTTAATGAGAGAGAATTCTGGCAGAATTATAGTAAAAAATGCTTGAAAGATTGCATTTTGACAAATCAATAAGCTTTTTATATCACATAATTACATTTTCATTTTGTCCTCTTCAGGTTGGTTATTAACACAGCAGTAGATTGTCTGCTGTCTAAGCCAAGGTTAAGAAACGTGTTTACAGTATGATATTTCTGTTGCCTTAGTACAAAATACGCTTTGTTCTTATTTCTTGACATGCTCTTGTCGCCTTTAAAACATTAATCTCTGGGACTTTTGAAGTGGCAAAGGAAGCAAGGAAGCAAATAGTGTGTATATATATATATAAAACTTCTACAAGTTTAAAATTCTACAGCTGTTTATTGTCCTGTCTTTCAAGATTTTCTGATTTTTTTCAAAGAAATGTATTTATGTGTTTTAGGTAACCGTTGTTTCACATTCAAATTTAGATCTGGAAATATTAATGGTTATAACATAGTTACTATAAACTTCTCCAGCATTTTTAAGAATTGTTTACTAACTACCTGTAAACCACAACTATACTTTCAATACAAATTAATTCATCACATATAAACATGACTGAGATGAACAAAATTAGTTTTGTTACTTGTTAATTTAAAAAAAATAAATTCTAATGAGGGTAAATTAATGATGACTAGATAAGTTGTTAAATGTACCAACAAATATATTAAGTATATATAATTAATAATGGTTAGAAGACTAAGTAAATATCTAGCTGTAATCAAATCAAAAATAAATTTTAGATTCATGAAGTGGATTACAGTTTTATATTCTGATGAAAGAGAAGTATATTATTCACAGTGACTTTATTTTATTTACAATGAGAAGCTGTAGATCAACAGAAACAATTAAAAGTTACAATTGTATTACACAAGGTATCTTAGACACTCAAAATAATACTTAATTGAAATTCAGCAAATAGCTATGAAATATCTCTAAATAATATCCTCAATGGTTTTATAACTGATTTTTTTTATTTTAAAAAAGCATGTTTTTCACTTTGGGAGGCCGAGACGGGCGGATCACGAGGTCATTGAAACCATCCTGGCTAACCCGGTGAAACCCCGTCTCTACTAAAAAAAATTCCAAAAAAACTAGCCGGGCGAGGTGGCGGGCGCCTGTAGTCCCAGCTACTCGGGAGGCTGAGGCAGGAGAATGGCGTGAACCCGGGAGGTGGAGCTTGCAGTGAGCTGAGATCCGGCCACTGCACTCCAGTGGTAGCTCATGCAGGTAATCTCAGCATTTTCAGAGGCTGAGGCAGGAGGATGGCTTGAGTTCAGGATTTCAGGATCAGCCTGGGCAACATAGTGAGACACTATCTCTACAAAAAAAAAAAAAAAAAAAGTTAGTGAGGGTGGCAGGCAACTGTGGTCCTGGCTACACAGAAAGCTGAGACGGGAGGATTGCTAGATAGACACCAGGAAGGCCAGGCTGCAGTCAGCTGAAATGGCACCACTGCACTCTAGTGTTAGAAGACAGAATGACACCCTGTCTCAAAACACAAACAAAAAAAGGTTACATTTTTGCCTGTCACCAAAGATGCTTCATTACTTTTTAAATTAAATATGTGTGTGTCTGGACTTTACTTTCTGCTTCATTGTTGAGACTATACTACTTGAAGCATAATTTGATAATAAAAATGCTTTTGAACAAAAGAATCTACATCATGAAATAAGTCGTAGAGAATAATTTTTTTTTTCTACAGTTATTAAGAAAAAACTATTTTTTTGTTCAGGCTGGAAAATATCATTGAGTTTTTTTTGGGTCATAATGATACCATCTTTATGTTTTACAAATTCGTTTGATAATAAATTATAATTAAAACCATTTTTTCAGAGAACATAATTGATTAAACCTTATGTTTTAATTGAAATGTGAGACCACTGTAGGCTTCATGGTGGCCCCCAAAAAGATACGTCTACAGTGTGAATATTAATTTTTATGGCAAAATATGTGATTAAGTAATTGAATGAAGGAGCTGGTCCTGGATTATCTAGGTTGGCTAAATTCAATTATAAGTGTTCTCAAAGAGTGAGACAGAGAATTATTAAACAGACACAGAAGAGGAGAGCACAAGGCAAACATGGCCAAGATTTTATTGACGCAGTCACAAAACAATGAATGAGAACAGGCACCAGAAACAGAGATTCAAGAGGAGTTGCAGCCCCATCTACACCTTGCTTTTGGAGTCATGGCCTCCAGATTGTGAAAAAAATAAATTTCTGTTGTTTTAAGTACCAAGAGTGTGGTAATTTGTTACAGCAGCCCTAAAAAACTAATAGAGAGATTAAACTAGCATTTTAAATAGTGATAATATTGAAATTAAATAATGATGTGGTTTGTAAAATCTATACACTGAAATAATCACAGTATACAATGTCAATGGTAGTGTACTCAGTACACATTATAGTCTATTCTACTTACAAAATGATAAAAGTTATTACTTGTAGAAGTTGAATCATTCTGCATGTACATTTTTTAAAACTTTAGTATAAGTTTTTAAGCTATAGTTAATGTTTTCACTATAGAACTAACCTGACATTTTGGCTCTACTCTTGAAATGTGAAAAGACTTTAAAAGGATTTAAGAAATGATAAACACTAACGAGATTGATTTTAATAATGGGGCAGACATTTTACTGTATAATACGAATTTTATGTTGTAGTCAAGATGTCTCAAATGGTTACAGTATATATTTCCTACCATTTTTATCAGTAACTCCAAATTTTTGACAGTTTTTCAAGAACTTAAAACAAGGATTACTCTTTATACCTGTATTGAGCCTTCCTTTCTGTTTCTTTAATAAACTGAAATATATTCAAGATCATTTGTGGTTAATAGAGTGCTTTTGAATTTTCATATGATTCATAATATTCATAATATTTGTGCCAGCATCCAAAATGGGGCTCTGAGGCTGGGCAAGGTTTGCATTTTAAGAATGAGAGAAGATTCACTCACTTTTATATAAGGCTGTAGAACAGCTTGAACATGACTGAGTGAGACGGGTCAGTCTTCCTTGATATTCATTTGTCCTTGAGCCCTGTCACTCCATTTGTCAAGCTTGTCTCAATGGAATAAGTACCATTCATTTTTAATCAGTTGATATTACTTCTCTCACTGTAATCATCTAGAACGTTGTCTAACTACATGTGTTGCTATGGAGACCTTCTTGTATTCATCACAAATTTTTAATCTTTCAATACATGAGCAATAAAAAAGCACTAGCATTTTCCATGGACTTGCTCCCTTTTCATTTTTATTGGACAACATGAGATAGGATAAGTAAATTACAGGATTAAAAAAATGCATATAGCACATTATGTCCAGTAATTGCTCTGTGAATGAAGGAAATTTCAAAGCACAAATGGTTGCTTGTTTTGTGACAAGCTACGGCAGGCAGACAGCACATAGATTCCAGTAATGCAGCTTAATATGCCCAGCAGTAATTCAGAAAACAATAGTTTTTGTTACTTTTACAGCCTCTCTAAGACAGTTTTTTAGATTAACCTTGACTTCATAATATTGTTCTTAACTTTTCAAATGTGCCAAGATAATAGGAAACAGTCCATTATATTTGTAAGCCTTCAACTTGTTTTTATTTTCTGCTTGGGTCTCCATAGCATTTAGTCATGTATTAATCAAATTATTCATTTCTAAACATTTATGGACTGTTTTGAAACCTTATTCTAGGAAAACTTAAAGTAGTAGAAGGCAATAGTCCTTGTCATGATTAAGCTAAATGTAAAGACCTAAAACATACCCTCAGAACTAAGAGCATATTAACAATAAGAGTATTATATAGAATGTAAAAACCTACAAAATAATATTATGTCACTGTGTCAATAAAATGTAGAATTCCAGATGAGGAAAGTATCTGTGTAATCTGTCATAGACACAATTGTTCTCAAGCAAGTGTTCTGAACATTTGCTTTCTTTGGTTTCCTTTCTGTCTGAAGATTACTTAAGTTTTCTTAATTCTCCAGTATTCTCATACTTCTCTCACTCTTCTTATTTATTAGCTCAAATGAGAAATGGAGTTTACCAAATAAGAACTCCATCAATTTGCTAATACAAAAATTTTGGATTTCCTCTAATACGCAGTAACTTTTCAACCACTTTCGGCTCTTTCCTGACTGGCACCATAGTTCAATGTTTTTTAAACTTTGGTGCCCATCAGAATTGTTACCAAAACACTAGGTCCAGTCTCGGTCCTGCTGCTCACCACACAGAATGTCAATCACTGAGACAATGAGTATTATCAAAGAAGATGGCTTTAATGGGGTGCTGTAGCAGAGAAGGGAGATTATTCTCAAATCCATCTCCCTGTCTAAAAGTAGGGGTTTATATAGCAGGAAAGAAATACAACTGTGTGTGAGAAAACATGAACTAGCGAGGGGTAAGGAGGTAATCATAAGGGATGAGGGGTCTGGCATCTCATTGCCTGGATGAGGTGATCTGGTGAGTTTATGTTCTTTGACAGTTTTTGGAGAACAGAGGAACATTTCCTAAGGAAGGAACTCAATAAAACAAATGTAAGTTTCAAGCTTTAAGACCAGAATGGTTCATTTCTATGTTTATACAAAAAATCTGCCTATGGGACTATTGAGTGTTTCCGAGTCACATTGAGGACTTGTTAAAACACAAATTGCGGGGGGCACGCTGGCTCATGCCTGTAATTCCAGCACTTTGGGAGGCCAAGGCGGGCGGATCACGTGAGGTTGGGAGTTCGCGACCAGCCTGACCAACATAGAGAAATCCCGTTTCTACTTAAAAAAAAAAAAAGACACAAAATTAGCCGGGCGTGGTGGCACATCCCTGTAATCACAGCTACTGGGGAGGTGGAGGCAGGAGAATCGCTTGAACCCAGGAGGCAGAGGTTGTGGTGAGCCAAGATCCTGCCATTGCACTCCAGCCTGGGCAACAAGAGCAAAGCTCCATCTCAAAAAAACAAACAAACAACAACAACAAAACACTGATTGGGCCTAGTTCTGGTATGAAACTCTCACATTTGCATGTCTATCAAGTTCCTCCAATTTTTTTGTTGTAGAGATGTTATGTATTAATTTTTAAGCTATGCAATTATTTTTATATCTTTTATATGTAATGTAAAATATGAAAAATATTTTGTTATTGCTATTTCTGCATCCATAAGTAACTTTTTTATTAATAAAACAAGACATAATATTGTGAAATTATTTTAATCAGTAAAAATTTGAAATTATTATTTTCAGGTAAAATAATAAAATATTTTTTACAATGTGAATGTATCTTTAATATTTCCAAGAAATAACATTTTCTTTGTTTTCACACTGTTGTCCTAGCTTTTTTGCTTGCAATTTACTGTCTAGAACAGTATATTAGTCTCATTATAAAATATACATGCCTCTTTTTTTCGGCATTCAACCTGAAACTGTGAGCAGAATTCTCTAAAATTATCTGGAAAACAAAGTCAATGCTGTAATCAAATTTATTTTTTAAATACATATTTGTGATATCTTCAATGTCACCAAAATAAAATTCCAAATTATTCAAAGGGAATTCTAGCTTCCATTATAATGGCTTCCTTAGCCTTGCAATGAGAACTAATAACATCTACTTTTCAATTTCTGTATCTCTTTGCTGAGAAATGTAATTCAACATTTTTATTCATTCTGCTAGAATTGATGTTTACTTATCATATTGATCATACTGTGAGCCTCCTAAAGCCCAAATAATATGTCATATTCCAGTCTTTATTCTAGGAATATAATACAGCTACCACATTATAGGGTACTATTACTGAGTTAATGAGCCAATCAATGAATAGTAAAATAAAATTTAGAAAATACCACGGAGAAGAAATTTAGGAGGCGAACAATAGAAACTTGTCCAACCTTGTGACTTTTTTTGGTACTGGTGAGAAAAGAGACGTTCAAGTTACTGTATTGTTCTAATTATAGAAACTCAATATTAAAAATTAAACAAGATAAATGTATGTATTAAAACAGGTATCAGAAAGTCTGTATTTTATCACACATGTTAACTGTAACTATACATGTTTATTTTACTTGCTTTTCTTTTATAACATTTTATACTTAGATAAAGAGACTATTCTAAAAACAACTATCTTTAGTTTCCTTGGAAATACATTGCCAAAGTCAAGCACTTATTTTTATTCAGAGTATTTTTCTTTATTGATGAATATTTTCTGTATGTGAAATTTGTGACCTTACCTAACAGCAGTGGAGGTTGACTTGTTGTGCTCAATTTGAAGACGATGACTTCAGAATTCTTTATGAGACTATTCTTTATTTCCTATAGATTATTTGTCTCTCAGTACGGAGGATGCAAGGAACTCTTCTTATTTAACTACCCTACACGTGTGTTTGTAAAGATTGAACCTAGTCCCTTTTGCTCATTTTATGTCCAGCTGCTTGCAGTGATTATCTATTCCACAGAATTTTTTAAAGCATGCATTTTCTTTTTAAAAACGAATCTAAGTAATCTCTGTATAATCTGCAGAATATATTTGATACCTGTTCTTTTCTCTGGGGGGAGTATTGGACTCATTTCTATTTTCAATATTATTTTAGGAGAGGATAAAGATTTAGTTGAATTTATTTTATAAAATAAAAATGTATGAATATATTTGAAGACCAAGGCTTGTCATGTATAGAAATTATTAAAGTAATTGTATTTTGTACTCATTTATATATACATGCCAGGGTTTTTTTTATGACATGTCTGATAAGTAGAAAATAAAGACCATTATGTTTTTAAATAAAACCGTCCAATAATAAAGTATTTTTTGTAGTTTCTAATTTAACTGTGAAATAGGAAATTCATAAAAAGTACAAAAACATAAGGAAACATCACTTTCTTGTTTTCCATGTCTTTGTTAAGCAGACTCCCATGTAAAAAATATGTGCCTTAAATATTGATACATATAAGATCTTTGTAAGCCAACTAATCATCACATCAAAGGGTCTAATATTTAATAAAACACTCAAATTTTATACCTTTATTGAATTAAAATAAATATTCATTGAACATATTAAATATTCAAGACACCTTGCTAGGTGTCGGAACTGAAAAGTGACACAAACAGAGATACTACTCTCAAAAATGTCATAATCAAATATAGAAAATAACAAGGTGGAGGAGACATTGACTGAAGAAATGGTTTGCATTGAATAATTTTAATATATTAAAAGTGAGTTTGAACGAAATATTCCAATTTTTATTATTTTCCCAGTTTTTTGGAAGATAATTCTGCAAGTCATTTATGCTGAGATAATACAGAGTAACCCATAAACTACAACCCTTTCCCATTTGTCAGAATACCTAGGAAATATATTAGCATTTAAAAATCTTTGCCTGTTCAAGTTGATTTTGTATTTATTCCTACTCAGTCATCAAACTTTATTTATCCATTTTTGCCTAGTTAAAAACAAAATCACCATCTATGATCACAAAGATTATTCTTAGAATTCT
Organism: Macaca thibetana thibetana; assembly: GCF_024542745.1. Lineage (NCBI taxonomy): Eukaryota > Metazoa > Chordata > Mammalia > Primates > Cercopithecidae > Macaca > Macaca thibetana. The sequence continues at coordinate 48,659,841 of NC_065594.1, forward strand.
CAGTATTCTGGCAATTCAAGATTGCATTAGAAGGGAAATTAAAAATTAAACATATGAAAAGCATAAATCACATTACATAAAATTTGTATTGTATTTTAATTGCCACAGAGTGTAACAACCCAATGGGTTCACTTTGCCAGGGGAATTGCAACAGAGAAACAGTAATTCATGTGGAGCTAGCTATGCAAGAGACTAGAGTTTTATTACTCAAATGAGTCTTGGTGAACATGCAGGGATGTGAGTTTTTAAGGATAATTCGGCAGGTAGGTGTTTGGGAAGTGGGAGAGCTTATTGGTCAGGTTGGAGATGAAATCATAGGGGGTCAAAGTAAGTCTTTCTTGGCTGTCTTCTGTTCCAGGGTGGGATCACAGAACTGGTTGAGCCAGATTACTGTTCTGGGTGGTGTCAGCTGATCCATCAAGTGCAGGGGTCTGCAAAATATCTCAAGCATTGATCTTAGGTTTTACAATAGTGATATTACTCCCAGGAGCAATTTGGGGAGGTTCAGGCATGGCCCCTAATACTTACTTTCTAAATAGCTAATATATTAGTCCTACAAAGGCAGACCGGTCCTCAGGCAAAAAGGGTTTTTTTGTTTTTTGTTTTTTTTGTTTTTTTTTTTTTTGTTTTTGTTTTTTTTTCCAGGAAAGGGCTATCAGAGTTAAACTATAAACTAAATTATTTTCCAAGGTTAGTTTGGCCTACACCCAGGAATGAAAAAGGACAGCTTAAAGGTGAGAAGCAACATGCAGTCGGTTATGTCTGATGTCTTTCACTGTCATAATTTCCTCAGTTATAACTTTTGCAAAGGCAGTTTCAAGAGTATTCAGAGAAGTGTTACAGCTAGATAGGTATATGCATACAAAGATGTAGAGACATATGTGAATAAGTGAAGATAAGACGCATTTTCATACGTCTTGATAGTCTGTCTCAATAAATATTTTTACTCTCTCTTTAAGATGCTCATTAAACTGAAATATATTGTAATTTACATGTCCAAAGATGACTCAACTTAAAAAGTTAATATTTAATGTTACTTACATTTCCTTCCAGTAGTTTCCTTACAAACAAAAATTCTCCTCATATTGATGCTCACTTACGTGAATTAAGAAAATAATAACCTCGTAATTAACTAAAGTTATTTTTGCTTACTTCTAAATACTTTTTTCATATAGAGGTCATATAAAATGAAACAACTTTCATTACATGATTGAAATTCAATTTAACTTTCTTAAAAACCAATTCTGTAGATTAGGATTGTAAATTATGAACATTTAATTTATATTATGCTTTTCTTCGGGAAAAAATCATCTGCCCTTTAACAAATTATGACTCTAGTCTCAATTTTATATTCACGGCAACATCTACTTCTACAGATCAAAGTAACTATATATTTGTTTTCAATTTTCATTTCAGAAGAATAAGGTTAGTAAAAGAGTCATGTTAATAAGGCCAAACTGATGATCTAGATTTGACATTTCTAGTGAAAATATCCTTCAGTAAAACTCTGTTTCTGGATAAGATGGAGTAGCAGAAAGATTATTTACCATCCCACTGAAACACTACAAACCAGAATATGTGTGTGTTTGTCTGTGTGTATCAATAGATTTCAAAAATTTGACATTAGACAAATAAAGGTTTATGTTCCATGACAGAAAGAAATAATATAGTATGTGTGTATGTATGTATGTATGTATGTATCTATCTATCTATCTATCTATCTAGATATAGATATAGATATAGATATAGATATAGATATCTATGCACTCACTGTTGTTTCAATATACTGAGAGGCAATAGTCACCAGGTTGCAGTGTAAATATGGGAAACAAGGCAGAAACTAAAGTCTCTGAGTAAAGTAGAAGGATCTAGAGGTCTACGAAGGCCAAAAGAGCTATAGTTTGCAGCACAAATGACTGGAGAAGAGAGAGTTGCATAAAGAGAACTCAGAATATCTGGAGGGAGATCTGGGTGAATATCCCAGAGCTTCTCTTGCACTTGGTGCTGTTTCATTGACCCTCTATATGCAATTTATTTTTCGTGTTTTAATGTAATGTCTAGGAACTCTAGTACAGTGATGAATAAAAGTGGGAAAAGTTGACTTCTAAGTCTCAGAAAACGGTGTTCAATATTCTACCATGAACTATTATGTTAGGCATTTCATAAATGCCCTTATCAGGTCAATGAGGTTGAAAAACACTATCCTCTATTTCTAGTTTGTCGAGAACATATTTTTTTAAATTTTAATAAAAGAGTGTTGAATTTTCTTAAATTGCTTTCTGTATCTATTGAGAGGATCTTTTATATTTTAGTTAACATGGTGAAATACACATTCATTGTCAAACATTAGATGAATCTTACATTCCAGGGAAAATTCTTCTTGGCCGCAGTAATGAGTGTGTGTGTGTGCGCGTGCACGCGCGTGTGTGTGTGTGCGTGTGTGTGTGTGTGTATGTTTTTGTCTTAGTCCATTCAGGCTGCTATAACAAAATATCATAATCTGAGTGGTTTATAAACAACAGCAATTCTTACAGTTCTGAGGGCTTGAAAGATCAAGGTACTGGCAGATTCTGCCCAGTGAGAGATCACTTTCTGGTTCATCCACGGTGCCTTCTCACTGAGACTAAATGGTGGAAGGACGGTGGGGGCTTTCTGGGGTTTCTTTTATGACTTCACTGATCACATACCTGATGGCTCTGCCCTCCTGACCTAATCACCACCCAATGGCCCTACCTTCTAATATCTTTCATTGCGTTTCAACATATGAACTGGAAGAAGACACAAAAATTTAGTGTGTGCATATATATATGTACATATAAATATATATGTAATGTAAAATTATACATTTATTATATGAATGTATATCATATACTATATATAAATATATAATTTCATGAGGTTTCAACTTATAAATTGGTGGAAGAGATAGAAATTTAGAATATATATAAGCTTTATGTGTAACATACATTAATGTAATTTGCTAATACTTTATTAAGAGTTTTGATCTCCAATCATCAGGAATATTTGTCTGTATTCATTTGTTAATGTCTGTCCGTTCTTACCATTAGATTATGCCAACATTATAAAATGTATTAAAATCATTTCTATTTTTTACTTTCGAAAGATTTTCTTATAAAATAGGTATAATTTCTTCCTTAAATAGTGGTAGAATTTTGAAAATAAATTTTCTAGGCCTGAGGTTTTGTTGGTAAAAAAAAATATTTAACATATATAGTTCCTTTAATAGTTTTAGGGCTATTTTCTAGCATCCTGTGGCAGAAACAGATTATTTATTCTAGTGCTTTCTTCTTTATAATGAAGATATTTAAAACCAAAAAATTGTCTATAAACACTATTTTAACTGTATCCTAGAAATTGTTATATATTGCATTTTCATTATTATTCAGCTTAAAAATTCCTTTATTTACTTAGCAATTTCTTCTTCAAAATAAGAACTATTTAGAAGTATGTTGTTTAATTTCAAAATATTTCTATTTTTTCTGAATTAACATGGCTATTGATGTATAATTTTTTATTGTTTATGTGGATACTAATAATAACTTATAATGTAGTTTCATTGTAGTCACATCAAATGTAGAAATCCTCTCCACTATTCTTTATTCTGTAGCTATTGGATATATTACAACTATAAACATAAAATTTATAAGACAATGCTAAAAATGTTGTTTCAAATATTCTTACACAGTTTAAAGAAATTAAGAGGAAAATAAGTTGCTTATATTCACACAGCTATATAAATTGTTAATGTTCTTTGTTTTTCATGGTTTCCCCTCTGGCATAAATTATTTGCCTTCATGGAAAGAATTTCCTTTAACCCTTTTTGTAGTTCAATTACCCTTCAAAGCATTCTTAGTTTCCTTTACCTAAAATTGTAACTATTTTGTCTCCATTCTTGAATGGTAATTTGCCTAATAGAGAATTTTAAATTGACATTTATTTCCATAAGCAATTCAAATATTTTTCTAATGTTTCATAGTTTCCATTGTCTTTCTAAGAAGTTTGCATGTATTAGTATCATCACTAATGATACCTTCTTTTCTTTAGCTGTTTTTAATATTTTAGTAATTGTTAATTTCTAGCAGTTTTACTACAATGCACTTATATATGTTTTTCGTTATATTTGTTCTATTTATAGTTTGCTGAGCTACCTAATTGTGTAACTTTTTGTCTTTCCTCACATTTAAAAATCTTTCCTTTATTACATCTGATAATATGTTTTTCTGCCTCATTATTTTTGTCCTCTTCTGCTGAGATTCCAATTACATTTACTTTAGACCTTTTGACACTGTATTTCTCCCTTCAATTCTGTGAGTTTTGCTTCATATATTTTGGAGCTCTCTTGTAAGGCACGTATATATTTATAATTTTTATATCTTCCTGACAGTTTGACCCATTTTATCATTGTACAATATACCCTTTATCTATCAACAGTTTTTGTCTGAATTTCTATTATGTCTGATAATATAGCCACCCAGTTCTCTATTGTACAATGCTTTTAGGTTTTATCTATCTTTTTAATTTTTTGTACTTTTAAACTGTTTCTATAATGCAATGTAGAGTTCATATTATATAAATAAAAATTAATTGTATCATTTTTATTCATTTCTTAAATATCTGCCTTTTAATTGGAGTATTTCATCAATTTACATCCAATGTCATTAGCTATAGGGGAGGATTTCTGTTTACTATTTTGTGATTTTGTGTGTGTGTGTGTGTGTGTGTGTACGTGCGCACGTGCGCTATGTCTTCTCTATTTGTCTATCCCTCTATTATTGCTTTTCTTTGTGCTAAATAGTGTACATTTAAATTCTACTTCGTGTGTGTGTGTGTGTGTATGATTTTCTTAGTGGTTGACCTCCCCTGAAATTTTAGTAATAAATAGTTGACAATCTGATTTTTGTTGTTTTTTTAAGTTGCTTATTTTGTTTAGTAGGCAATTACCTTGGCTATTTTCGAGTTCTAATTGTTTCATTATTCTGACAGGCAGGGAATAAAATCTGTATGAACTTCTTTAATCTTGTCTAGGCTATTGGATTCTGCCTCATGCAAACATGCTTCAGGCCTCTACCCATTTTGAAGTTCTCCCTATTTGGACCTCTCTTTTTTTTTCAAGTCATCCCTTGTTCACACTTACCTGATGTCATAGTGGTTCTAGATTTTGTTGTCTGATTCTTCCAGGCAACATTTCATTTTGTTCAGACAACAAAATGAAGATTTCCATTAGAATTGTTGTCTCACATCCACTGGATAATGCCTTAAGGCAAAAAAGACCACAAAAGGGGAAATTTTCCAGTGCTTTTTCTTCATATTGATTCTCCGACATTTCTCTGCTGTTTATGGCTCTCTAGTACTTATAGGTTATTGCACTTTTTGTAATTTTTCTAAATATTTCAGTTTCCATCTTTAGGCAAATTAGTCTGATAGGAATTCCCTATCGTGAAATTCAGAATAAAGAGTTTAGTGTCTTTAAAAACAAAACCTTAGTACTTAGATAAAGATGCAATACTCATTATTAGATTTGTCTAACTCCAATATACATAATTTATTTTAAAAAGGAAAATGAAGTGTGAAAGAAGTTTATTATTTTTCACATTAAAATCTGTTGAATTGTAGGACCTGGTGTTAGTGAATATTTCGGCTCTAAAATGGGCGATTACAAAATATGGATACGTACATGTTCCATTTGATTTACTACACATGGGATACCCTGAGGGACATTCACAAGCATAGACCAATTGGTCAATATAACTTGGGGAATCACTTGATAAGAATTTCTATGTGCCCCATAGATCCATGCATAGACATGGAAATGCTGATAGTCGTTCCCTATCAGTATGCAGGGAACATTGAAATGTATTATATTTAAATAATAATGGACATTTAGCAATACAGAAAGTGAGGTGCCACTGAAAGTTTTAAGACTGTGGCCCCAGAGTACACTACAAGTAAATATTTACAAATTTTTGCTCTTTCAACTTGTTTCCAGTGTACTGCATAACTTTCGTTTTTCCATTATGGAAAGAGTCAGTGCCATTAGATGAAATGTGTGTCTCATCTGAGGAAGCAAGATTTTCTAGGGTGATTGCCGATGTCAATATAAATGTGAAATTAGTACTTGTTTTGTAATGAAAAAAAAATTTAAAAAATCTTGCCAAAGGTGGAAATAAATATGAAAACGTATTAACAAACGTGTAGAATTAGTAGAATGACAGAATTCTTTTCCAAGGTTTCATCACATATAGTGAAAGAGTAAAACCTTTCTCAGGCTGAAAGAATGAAAGGCAGCTCAAATTACAAGGGCAAAAGCAGCTCTGCCATTAATCAGGCTAGGAGAATAGGCCTATACTAAGCCAGACCTTTGCCCTCACTTCATCAACCACTTTCATCTCATAATAGCACCCAATCCACAGTTAACTCTTGCTTCTTTTAATCACAACTTCAAAACTCAGACCTGCTTCCCCTAGGCCCTTCTCAGAATCTTTCAAAGGATACTCAAATTTTAAAAAAGAAATACCTTTCTGGTCCCTCTCATCAAGTGACATTTTGCAGTTTTTCTGTCAGTTGCGCTTTTACAACAAACATGGTTTTGCATTAAATATAATGTTGCTACCTTACAAGCTTATCTGGGGTAGTTTCTAGATGATTATGATTTAACAAGCACATATGGAATTTTGTGGGGACCAGTGCTTTTCTCATAATAAGAAATTAAGAAACACTCATCTATCTTAGGAAAAACACCTTTCCAATTGGAAAAGTAACCCAGATTCATGGGTAAAATAAGTATCTACTTTAGCAGATTAACAAAATCTAGCAACTTTCATTACAGTTGTCTTCAAAAAGTTATAAAATCTGAGAAATTTAATTGTAAATAGCCTAGTCAGTGCACATAGAAAAGCATTATAACTAAAACAGAAATAATACAGCAACAGTGGTTAAGAGCTAAGTTCTAGAACCCCATTACCTGGCTTTCAAAGTCTTATTACACACACTTATCAGTTGGGAAATCTTATGCAGTTCTCTTGTCTTCACTGTATTCTTAAATTTAATTACTGGTAAATAATCAGAATATAGGGGCGGAGCAAGATGGCCGAATAGGAAGAGCTCCAGTCTCCAGCTCCCAGTGCCAGCGACACAGAAGACAGGTGATTTCTGCATTTTCAACTGAGGTACTGGGTTCATCTCACTAGGGAGTGCTGGACAATCGGTGCTGGTCAGCTGCTGCAGCCGGACCAGCCAGAGCTGAAGCAGGGCGAGGCATCGCCTCACCTGGGAAGCACAAGGGGGAAGGGAATCCCTCTTCCTAGCCAGGGGAACTGAGACACACAACACCTGGAAAATCGGGTAACTCCCACCCCAATACTGTGTTTTACCAAGGGTCTTAGCAAACGGGCACAGCAGGAGATTATATCCCACACCTGGCTGGGAGGGTCCCACGTCCACGGAGCCTCCCTCATTACTAGCACAGAAGTCTGCAATCAAATCACAAGGCAGCAGCGAGGCTGGGGGAGGGGTGCCCACCATTGCTGAGGCTCGAACTGGGTGGAGCTCACAGCAGCTCAAGGAGGCCTGCCTGTCTCTGTAGATTTCACCTCTGGGGACAGGGCACAGCTAAACAACAACAACAACAACAAAAGCAGCAGAAACCTCTGCAGATGCAAACGACTCTGTCTGACAGCTTTGAAGAGAGCAGTGGATCTCCCAACACGGAGGTTAGGATCTGAGAATGGACAGACTGCCTGCTCAAGTGGGTCGCTGATCCCTGAGTAGCCTAACTGGGAGACATCCCCCACTAGGGGCAGACCAACACCCCAAACCTCACATGGTGGAGTACACCCCTGAGAGGAAGCCTCCAAAGGAAGAATCAGACAGGTACACTTGCTGTTCAGCAATATTCTATATTCTGCAGCCTCGGCTGGTGACACCCAGGCAAACAAGGTCTGGAGTGGACCTCAAGCAATCTCTAACAGACCTACAGCTGAGGGTCCTGACTGTTAGAAGGAAAACTATCAAACAGGAAGGACACCCACACCAAAACCCCATCAGTACGTCACCATCATCAAAGACCAGAGGCAGATAAAAACACAAAGATGGGGAAAAAGCAGGGCAGAAAAGCTGGAAATTCAAAAAATAAGAGTGCATCTCCCCCTGCAAAGGAACGCAGCTCATCGCCAGCAACGGATCAAAGCTGGAAGGAGAATGACTTTGACGAGATGAGAGAAGAAGGCTTCAGTCCATCAAACTTCTCAGAGCTGAAGGAGGAATTAAGTACCCAGTGCAAGGAAACTAAAAATCTTGAAAAAAGAGTGGAAGAATTGATAACTAGAATAATTAATGCAGAGAAGACCATAAACGAACTGACAGAGATGAAAACCATGACATGAGAAATATGTGACAAATACACAAGCTTCAGTAACTGACTAGATCAACTGGAAGAAAGTGTATCATTGATTGGGGATCAAATGAATGAAATGCAGTGAGAAGAGAAATCTAAAGAAAAAAGAAGAAAAAGAAATGAACAAAGCCTGCAAGAAGTATGGGATTATGTAAAAAGACCAATCTATGTCTGATTGGGGTGCCTGAAAGTGAGGGGGAAAATGGAACCACGTTGGAAAACACTCTTCAAGATATCATCCAGGAGAACTTCCCCAACCTAGTAGGAAAGGCCAACATTCAAATTCAGGAAATACAGAGAACGCCACAAACATACTCCTTGAGAAGAGCAACTCCAAGACACATAATTGCCAGATTCACCAAAGTTGAAATGAAGGAAAAAATCTTAAGGGCAACCAGAGAGAAAGTTGGGTTACACACAAAGGGAAGCCCATCAGACTAACAGCAGATCTCTCGGCAGAAACTCTACAAGCCAGAAGAGAGTGGGGGCCAATATTCAACATTCTTAAAGAAAAGAATTTTAAACCCAGAATTTCATATCAGGCCAAACTAAGTTTCATAAGTGAAGGCGAAATAAAACCCTTCACAGACAAGCAAATGCTTAGATGTTTTGTTACCACCAGGCCTGCCCTACAAGAGACCCTGAAGGAAGCACTAAACATGGAAAGGAACAACCAGTACCAGCCATTGCAAAAACATGCCAAAATGTAAAGACCATCGAGGCTAGGAAGAAACTGCACCAACTAATGAGCAAAATAACCAGCTAATATCATAATGGCAGGATCAAGTTCACACATAACAATATTAACCTTAAATGTAAATGGATTAAATGGTCCAATTAAAAGACAAAGATTGTCAAACTGGATAAAGAGCCAAGACCCATCAGATTGCTGTATTCAGGAGACCCATCTCACATGCAGAGACATACATAGGCTCAAAATAAAGGGATGGAGGAAGCTCTACCAAGCAAATGGAGAACAAAAAAAAGCAGGGGTTGCAATACTAGTCTCTGATAAAACAGACTTTAAACCATCAAAGATCAAAAGAGACAAAGAAGGCCATTACATAATGGTAAAGGGATCAGTTCAACAGGAAGAGCTAACTATCCTAAATATATATGCACCCAATACAGGAACACCCAGATTCATCAAGCAAGTCCTTAGAGACTTACAAAGAGACTTAGACTCCCATACAATAATAATGGGAGACTTCAACACCCCACTGTCAACATTAGACAGATCAACGAGACAAAGTTAACAAGGATATCCAGGAATTGAACTCATCTCTGCAGCAAGCAGACCTAATAGATATCTACAGAACTCTCCACCCCAAATCAACAGAATATACATTCTTCTCAGCACAACATCACACTTATTCCAAAATTGACCACATAATTGGAAGTAAAGCACTCCTCAGCAAATGTACAAGAACAGAAATTATAACAAACTGTCTCCCAGACCACAGTGCAATCAAACTAGAACTCAGGGTTAAGAAACTCAATCGAAACTGTTCAACTACATGGAAACTGAACAACCTGCTCCTGAATGACTACTGGGTACATAACGAAATGAAGACAGAAGTAAAGATGTTCTTCGAAACCAATGAGAACAAAGGCACAACATACCGGAATCTCTGGGACACATTTAAAGCAGTGTTTAGAGGGAAATTTATAGCACTAAACGCCCACAAGAGAAAGCTGGAAAGATCTAAAATTGACACCCTAACATCACAATTAAAAGAACAAGAGAAGCAAGAGCAAACACATTCAAAAGCTAGCAGAAGGCAAGAAATAACTAAGATCAGAGCAGAACTGAAGGAGATAGAGACACAAAAAACCCTCCAAAAAATCAATGAATCCAGGAGTTGGTTTTTTGAAAAGATCAACAAAATTGATAGAATGCTAGCAAGACTAATAAAGAAGAAAAGAGAGAAGAATCAAATAGATGCAATAAAAAAATGATAAAGGGGATATCACCACCGACCCCACAGAAATACAAACTACCATCAGAGAATGCTATAAACACCACTACGCAAATAAACTAGAAAATTTGGAAGAAATGGATAATTTCCTGGACACTTACACCCTCCCAAGACTACACCAGGAAGAAGTTGAATCCCTGAATAGACCAATAGCAGGCTCTGAAATTGAGGCAATAATTAATAGCCTACCAACCAAAAAAAGTCCAGGCCCAGATGGATTCACAGCCGAATTCTACCACAGGTACAAGAAGGAGCGGGTACCATTCCTTCTGAAAATATTCCAATCAATAGAAAAAGAGGGAATCCTCCCTAACTCATTTTATGAGGCCAACATCATCCTGATACCAAAACCTGGCAGAGACACAACAAAAAAAGAGAATTTTAGACTAATATCCCTGATGAACATCGATGCAAAAATCCTCAGTAAAATACTGGCAAACCGGATCCAGCAGCACATCAAAAAACTTATCCACCATGATCAAGTGGGCTTCATCCCTGGGATGCAAGGCTGGTTCAACATACGCAAATCAATAAATGTAATCCAGCATACAAACAGAACAAATCACAGAAACCACATGATTATCTCAATAGATGCAGAAAAGGCTTTTGACAAAATTCAACAGCTCTTCATGCTAAAAACTCTCAATAAACTAGGTATTGATGGAACATATCTCAAAATAATAAGAGCTATTTATGACAAACCCACAGCCAATATCATACTGAATGGGCAAAAACTGGAAAAATTCCCTTTGAAAACTGGCACAAGACAGGGATGCCCTCTCTCACCACTCCTATTCAACATAGTGTTGGAAGTTCTGGCTAGGGCAATCAGACAAGAGAAAGAAATAAAGGGTATTCAGCTAGGAAAAGACGAAGTCAAATTGTCCCTGTTTGCAGATGACATGATTCTATATTTAGAAAACCCCATCGTCTCAGCCCAAAATCTCCTTTAGCTGATAAGCAACTTCAGCAAAGTCTCAGGATACAAAATCAATGTGCAAAAATCACAAGCATTCCTATACATCAATTACAGACAAACAGAGAGCCAAATCATGAGTGAACTTTCATTCAGAATTGCTACCAAGAGAATAAAATACCTAGGAATCCAACTTATAAGGGATGTAAAGGACCTCTTCAAGGAGAACTACAAACCACTGTTCAATGAAATAAAAGATGACACAAACAAATGGAAGAACATACCATGCTCATGGATTGGAAGAATCAATATCGTGAAAATGGCCATACTGCCCAAGGTAATTTATAGATTCAATGCCATCCCCATCAAGCTACCAATGAGTTTCTTCACAGAATTGGAAAAAACTGCTTTAAAGTTCATATGGAACCAAAAAAGAGCCTGCATTGCCAAGACAATCTTAAGTCAAAAGAACAAAGCTGGAGGCATCATGCTACCTGACTTCAAACTATACTACGAGGCTACAGTAACCAAAACAGCATGGTACTGGTACCAAAACAGAGATATAGACCAATGGATCAGAGTAGAGTCCTCAGAAATAATACCACACATCTACAGCCATCTGATCTTTGACAAACCTAAGAAAAACAAGAAATGGGGAAAGGATTCCCTATTTAATAAATGGTACTGGGAAAATTGGCTAGCCATAAGTAGAAAGCTGAAACTGGATCCTTTCCTTACTGCTTATACGAAAATTAATTCAAGATGGATTAGAGACTTAAATGTTAGACCTAATACCATAAAAACCCTAGAAGAAAACCTAGGTAATACCATTCAGGACATAGGCATGGGCAAGGACTTCATGTCTAAAACACCAAAAGCAATGGCAACAAAAGACAAAATTGACAAATGGGATCTAATTAAACTAAAGAGCTTCTGCACAGCAAAATAAACTACCATCAGAGTGAACAGAGAACTTACAGAATGGGAGAAAATTTTTGCAATCTACTTCTCTGACAAAGGGCTAATATCCAGAACCTACAAGGAACTCAAACAAATTTACAAGAAAAAAAACAAACAACACCATCAAAAAGTTGGCAAGGGACATGAACAGACATTTCTCAAAAGAAGACATTCATACAGCCAACAGACATGTGAAAAAATGCTCATCATCACTGGCCATCAGAGAAATGCAAATCAAAACCACAATGAGATACCATCTCACACCAGTTAGAATGGTGATCATTAAAAAGTCAGGAAACAACAGGTGCTGGAGAGGATGTGGAGAAATAGGAACACTTTTACACTGTTGGTGGGATTGTAAACTAGTTCAACCATTATGGAAAACAGTATGGCAATTCCTCAAGGATCTAGAACTAGAAGTACCATATGACCCAGCCATCCCATTACTGGGTATATACCGAAAGGATTATAAATCATGCTGCTATAAGGACACATGCACACGTATGTTTATTGTGGCACTATTCACAGTAGCAAAGACTTGGAATCAACCCAAATGTCCATCAGTGACAGACTGGATTAAGAAAATGTGGCACATATACACCATGGAATACTATGCAGCCATCAAAAAGGATGAGTTTGCGCCCTTTGTAGGGACATGGATGCAGTTGGAAACCATCATTCTCAGCAAACTATCGCAAGAATAGAAAACCAAACACCGCATGTTCTCACTCATAGGTGGGAACTGAACAACGAGATCACTTGGACTCGGGAAGGGGAACATCACACATCAGGGCCTATTATGGGGAGGGGGGAGGGGGGAGGGATTGCATTGGGAGTTATACCTGATGTAAATGACGAGTTGATGGGTGCTGACGAGTTGATGGGTGCAGCACACCAACATGGCACAAGTATACATATGTAACAAACCTGCACGTTATGCACGTGTACCCTAGAACTTAAAGTATAATAATAATTAAAAAAAAATTTAAAAAAAATCAGAATATATAGGTTCATTGCAAGGGTTAAATGAAATATTACATGCAAACCTCTTAAAATGGTACTTGTCTTATACTAAGCATGAAATTTGTCATCCATATTAAATGCCATAATAATAATAATAATAGAGACATGGAATATTGATCATGTATCCTGAGTATCTCTAAATGCCATCTATACCACTTTGTATATAGACTTCTGATTCTATATTCAATACAGTGTATGACTTAGTACAATTGTCACTGGACTAAAATTAAGTACTATATGTGTTCAGCATTTTAACTAATACACAGCATAATTCCAAACACATAGATAACACAAATAGCTGAATTTTGGGGGGGATTTGTTATTGGCATTTATTTTCATTTCACTCCAGAAATGAATGGAATAATTTAAATTCTTCAGCTATAATTGACATGTAAGAATTATATATACTTAAAGCCATAACTTGATATTTTGATATATAAATGCATTGTGAGATGATCATCAAAATCATGCTAATTAACATATCCATGACCTCAATAGTTATAATTTTCTTCTTTTGTGTGTGTGTGTGATAGTAACACTTAAGATATATATTTGAATTTATATTCCTTTGTCCCAGGATATTGTTTTCCTCCTTCTTGTCCATTTTTTTTTTTCTTTGGTACAAAGTGAACATAATTTCTAGTCTCCTTATCTGGTTTGATTCCTACCCCAATTTTCTGTTCCTATTGAATCCGTGAAGACTGGCCAGTATGTGAATTGTCGTTTGACTTTTTGTTGTCATTTATACAAAAATAAAAACACATATTTATAATCTATTACAAGTTCTAAGAGATATTCAGTTCCCTTCAGCATAAGAAACTGTAATATGTTTGCTTCCAATATATTTCCCCTTTTTTGGTTTAAATATTAGCATCTATCTGTTAAATATTGGGTAAAATTTCAGAGTGTTGAAGAGTTTTATTACTTGCCTCTCCTTCTGTAAGTTCCCTTTACTTTTGATGAATCATGTTCTTCCTATTTCTCATTATCAGAAAAAAAGGAAATCATTGTAGGAGATACCAGTCCACTTATGGATTGACTATGTATCAGCAGTGAGAAGATTTTCTTATCATTAGAATTATATTCTTTATCATTTGGCCCCACTATTGATGCCATTTTTTCTTCCTTCTTTTAGGCCCAACACTACCTCTTAGTCAATTCTAATATTATGTATCTCGTTATATTCTCTGATGTTTCAAAAATTTTATATGTCCCACATAGTTATCTCAAGGTCCAGCACACATTTTCCCAGTACTGATTATCTTAGTTATGCCTGCTTCATTACTTCATTGCCAGAGAGAATCCTACCACCATAACTTTGGAAGGACTATTTTTCCACAGGGATGTCTTAAAACGTGTGTTTGTCTTATGGAACTTTTACTTCTTACTCTGTAACTACATAAAAACTCAAAAATCTTTGCCTCACCTTGAGATTTTATTGATTATGCGTTTTTGCCCACTCTCATGTATCTCTGCCATGGGTATTGTCTTTGAGAAACTCAAGATCTCTCCACTCCTGCCTGCCAGCATTTATTAGGGAAACAAAGTGACAGCCATTGTATTCTCACACATTCAACTAAACTATTATCCATCTTACATGTAGCTCTACAGAAAAATAATTCTAGAAACGGTCATAAGATAATCAAAAACAAAGTGAGAGATTAGGAGAGAGGTGAGCTCAGGACTCAAACAAAAGGGGGGGAAAATGAAGAGTCAAACAAAGAGTAAATATATGGAACATTTGATGAAGATGTGTTAAAAACAAGTCATGATGAGAACTGAAAGTCTCCATTAGATTTCATGGCTAAGAAGTGATAAATGAGGATAAATAATAGGTCAAATGGATTGCAGTATATATTCATAGTATCATTTTCCATTCACCTTTTCTAGAATAAGCTGATTAATGATTATCTTCATAAATAAATTATAAATTTCATAAAGGTAGACAGTATGATGTTCTCATTTATATATATAAAGTATACACAAATAATAGATATAGAAAATTCACATATAGTATATGTGCTTTGTTCTGTTTAATTTTAATTTTAAATCTCATTTCATTCTTCCTACAATTCTCATGACTAAAAATTGATGAACCCATAATTTAAACAAACATGGTGCCATCCAGAATCCATCTCTTAACTTCAGTAATCGTGTGTAGTTAGATATTATATTATTGTAAAAATTGTTGAATAAAAGGATCATAAGATTGTCTTAATGTGACAAAAAATGGAGCTAGTAAGATGAAAACGATGTAAAACAAACATATGCTTTACCAATTTCTAATCTTTATTTGTTCCATACAGTGTTAAAGAATATAAAATAATTTTAAAATAAGGAAAGTTATATTAATATACACATTTCAAAGTATTTGGCAGGGGAAAATGACATCTGTGATATTGGGCTACACATTACTGCCAAACCTGGATCACTAAAACCACTTGACTGAAGTTGTATAATGTGTACTGTCTGTTCATTGAAAATAAGAATTTAATTTCAGGCTTCATATATCCTTTTTAACTTCTTAATCTTTTAAATTATTTATGTTTGCTACTTGGTTCCTATAAACATTAAAGACTGTTTCCTACTGTAGAAAATACTTTTCACATTAAAAAAAAAAGTATTGATGAAAAACTTGCAGTGGAAGGAAGGTTAAACATCCAAGAAAAGGGATCTGGGTTGATACAAGATGTCATAAACCAATTTTTTTTTTGTCCCTATTAAAACAACTATAATCCCGGGAGATGGTGCACAAGACAACCAAAGGAGAACTCTGAGAGCGTAAGAAAAAGTCAAGCTGATTTGGGAACTCAAGGAGGAGCAGGACATCAGCAGGTCTTTTTACATCCCCCCTGTTAAAAAAAAGAAAAAGAAAAAAAGAAAAAATACAGAAAATACAGAAAGCTCCTCAGACCATGAGTTTACTGACCCTGCATCTAAGAGAAGAAGGAATCCCACAGAACCAATAGAAATCCCCCAGGAAACACCAGGCGATTTCTACATCACTCACAGGAAACACAACTGGGAGAAAGCAGTCATTGAAAACAAGCATACAGGGGAAATAATCTCTTTATCATGACTGAGAATCAATTTCTCCTTTGAGAGACACTAGAGTGAACAGATTCCCAAAAAGGGGCACAGTCACAGAAAATGGCCCAACCAGATAACCTCTTTTTTCACTCTGATTAAACTTGTCTCTACTCAGAGACACAAGGGAAGTCAGATGTCACTAATAGGATGCCACTTAACCCTCCACCATCTGAGAGTTGCCAGCAGGCACCAGATTAACCAAGCAGACAAAAATAACACTAAAAGGCTCTGGAAACTCAATTGTCATTTGAACCACAGCTCAAAACAGAAGGCCAAGATTATCACTGTGGTAAATGTAGGTATACTGAATGTCTACCAAACAAATATTTTTTAAACAGAGTTAACTGAGACTCAAAATCTCTTAATATAATGGACACAATGCCTAGGATAAAGTGCAAAATAGCCCATCATATCCAAAACCCAGTAAATCACAACTTAAATGAGAAAAAAAAAATATCAACTGATGCCAATACTGAGAAGAATAATATGCTAGAATTAACTGACAGGAGTTTTAAAGCAGGTGCCATAAAATTGCTTTAGCAATTGCTACAAATATTATTGATGAAAATAAAATGGAAAACATCAGCAAGGAAATGAAGTTATAAAACAAGAAATAATTGGAAATTGTTACTATAAAATGCCAAGTTAAATATAAAAATTAAAACATAGTACACACTAATATTGCACAATACGGTATTACTATGCAATATAATAACAAATACAAAAAGTTGAACATAAAAAAAGACTTGCTTAGCAGGGTTACTAGCAGAATGAAGACCAGAAAGCATGAAAAAAGCAAACTTGAGGAAAAATAAAATATTCACCCACTGTGAAAAACAGAGAGAAAATTGACTATAATTTAAACATACACAGAGTCTGAGAATCATAGAGGAATAAGCAAAGAATCAGTATTTGTATCACTAAATATCCATAATAATGTACAGTGAGAGTAGGCCTGAAAGAGTATTCAAAAAAGCAATATCTGAAAACTTTCCAAAAAAATGGTCAATTATGGATTTTAAATCTGGGAAAATTATTCTTCAAGAATAAAGAAAAAATGAAACATTCTCAGATGAAGTAAAACTAAACAGATTTTTACACTAGCAGACCTGCCCTTAACAAAATTTGCTAATGGAAGTTATTCAAATTTAATAAAGGAAGCAATATTGAAACATGACAAAAGAAATAAGGAATAATGGAAAAAGCAAAATGTGGATGAATGCAAGCAACAGACTTCTCTTTTTCTGATGAGTTTTTAAAACCATATTTGATGATTGAAATAGAAACTCTAACACAATCTGATATTTAATACAATAATATTTGAAAGTGGTGATTAGGTGAATTAAGGGAAATGTGGTTTCCCTGTTTCACTCAAATGTTGAGTAAAATATTCAAACCAGTAGACTAATATAAGTCACACAGGTGTATTAGAAACACCAGGCCAACCTCTACAAAAATTACATAAAAAGAAGGCCATTACCCCAACAGAAATAACTCAGGAAAAGACAACCAATACCGCATGTTCTCACTTAAAAGTGGGAGGTAAACAACAGATACACATGGACATATGGGGGGAAATACTAGACACTGAGGACTCCAAAAGTGGGGAGATAGAGAGGGTTTAAAAATTATCTACTGGGTAAATTGTTCACTGTTCAGGAGATGGGTACACAAGAACCCCAAACTCCACCATTATGCAATATATACATGTAACCTAACTTGCATATGTACCAACTGAATCCATTATATATATGGATTCAATGTGTGTGTGTGTGTTTACATAAAGAGATGCATTCCATACACTATAAATAAATTAAGAAACTAAATCCTAAGCAATTTTCAAGTAACCTTCAGAAAGGCAAGGGAAGATATACGGGGAAATAAGAACCCCAAGATATATATATTTAAAGCAAAGAACAGAATAGCACACCTAAGTGGCAACATACTAATAATTGACTTAAATGCCAACGATCTATGTACAGCAATCAAAAGATAGAAATTAACGCAGTGAATTAAAACAAAATTATACAGCCCTTACAAGAAAGTAATTTCCAATTCAATAAAACTGGTAGAATAAAAGTGAAAGGATGGGAAAAAATGCAACATGCCCACATTTTAAAAAATCAGGAATATGTCTGAACCAAACTACAGACATTCAAAATGCATGAATAAAACATGAATAGATCTGAAAGAAAACATATAGATAAATATAAAATTAGGTCTGTGGACTTCAAACTCTACCACGCTCCCAGCTACTTATTGATCTACTAAACAGAAAATAAGTAGGAGTAAGCATTTATTGTATGAATAACACAACCAACAGGAACAGATTGACATACATATGACACTCCACCTAACAACAGTAGAATACACATTTATATTTTTTTCCAAGTGTCATAAAATATTCACCATGATAAAGTATATGAACCGTAAAAAAATTAAAACAAATGAAAATATTGGAATTATAATAACAGAAGACACAATATATATTCAAAGAGAGAAAATTAAACAACATACTTCTAAAAAATCTGTGGTTCAAAGAAAAAGTCTCAAATGAAATATTTTAAAAATAAATAGAACTAAACAAAATCAAAGGATTACATATGAAAATATTTGAGATATGCTTAAAACTATGTTTAAAGAGATTAGTAGTACTAAATGCTTACATTAGAAATATGAAATGGTCTCAAATCAACACTATTGAAATTAGGAAAAAAAATATAATTTCAATGAAATAAAAGAGTGCTTCTTTGAAAAGTTGCTTTAAAAAACGAAGCTATAGCAACACTAATGAAAATGAAAGGGCAAAAATACGTAAACTAACAATATCATATGTGAAATAGAGAATAGACCTAAATCTTCTGCAGCCATTAAAAGATAATAGGTGAATA
The DNA here is from genome assembly GCF_024542745.1 of Macaca thibetana thibetana. Lineage (NCBI taxonomy): Eukaryota > Metazoa > Chordata > Mammalia > Primates > Cercopithecidae > Macaca > Macaca thibetana. The sequence goes on from NC_065594.1 coordinate 48,679,113, forward strand.
TTACAACTGTGTTTTCATAAATTTAACAGTTTAAAAGACATGGACTTATACCTTGAACTCCACAAACTACCAAAAGTTAACTAAGATGAAATAGACAATCTGAACAACCAACAAATATATGGAATCTATAATTACATAGCTCAACCCCAAATAAATACAGATGCTCAGGTGGTTTTACAGAAGAATTCCACCAAAAACTTAATACAAAATTATCACAATTTTGTCATCTCTTACAAAAAATAGAAGTGGAGGAATCACATTTGTATTTAATTTATGAGGCCATTATTACACTGATAACCTAACCAAAGACATTACAAATAAACTTGCTGTTTTAGTCTGTTTTGTGTTGCTATAATGGAATATCTGAGACTGGGTAATTTCTAAAGAAAAGGGGTTTATTTGACTCATAGGTCAGTCTATACAAGAAACATGGTGTCAGCATCTGCTTGGCTTTTGGTGAGGGCCTTGTGCTGCATCAAAACATGTAGAGAAACTCAAAGGGAAAGCAGGTGCATGTGAAGAACAACCAAATAGGAAGAAGAACCTCACTTTATAACACCTACTCCAATGGGAACTAATTAATTCTCTGAAGAATGAATCCCATTTTGCCAGAATGAGAAGACACAACCTCAAGGGGAGTGCTAAGCCTCTCACGAGGAATCTACCCCCATAACCCAAACCCTCATCCCTGGTACCAACACTGCCACACTGGGGATTAAATTTCAACATGAGTTTTGTGGGAGGAAAAATAAATCATATATCCACAGTCACTACAGACAAATATCTCTCATGAACCTTATGTGCACAAAAATTCTCAACCAAATAATAAGGTCATCACTGAGAATGAAAGTAAGGATATGAATTAAAGTAATTTGAAAAAAAAATGCCAAGCAAAAATAGACACAACGGGATGGAAGATCATAGATTACTCACGCTAATTATACCACTTTATGTAATTGAACTTTTTTTCCCAGCAGCACTCATCTTTGCAGTCATGTTGTTAGAATGATTCATAAAAAGAGGCTTATAGATGGAATGGAAAACCATCAAATTATTTCTTTATATAAATTCCACATTGTGATTAAGACAAGAATCCTGTGAAGAGCAAAACTCCTGGTCTTACTGATCACAAAAAGAAAATAAATTTACCACTTTCTGGGTATATCTTTCTAATCTCTGTAAAAAAAAAAATTGATGATTTTGTAAAGGTACAGATACTCATTTCTGTGCAGCAAACAGTGGCATAATATTAGATATTGAGGTTACTACTATAAATCAAAAAGTAATAATTGAAAGTCAGCCGTTATAAGCAGAAATCTTGAATGAAAAGAGTAATACATTTTATAAGTTAAGGTTTATGATAGGTTAATTGATATCAATTTACAATGATTAGTCTTCCTGTATTAATCATATGCTGACATTCAATATAATTATTTGAAGATAATACATAGAAATCCAGCATTTTAAATGTTGATTAGCATTTCATTCTGTAATTAATGTCACCCAGGCTATACAGTTTGGTAGTCTGCAGTTTGTCCTTCCATTTTTAGAAAACCTATGGTTACGGAGGAGGGATTTCTGAAGATTATTTCAAAGTGTCTAAGCCAGATTCAGGCCACTTCTTTCCATTTTTATCATTTCTGCTAACTTATACGTAATCTCATTGTCAACTAACTGGTCTATTGACTTTTATAATACCAGTGACCCATTCTGATCCTCAAGGTTCCATACAGTACCTTCCCAATATTTTCTAATCCTTATGGGAATAGTGAACATTTGAAAATGTAAATTTGACATACTATCCTGCTTTTACTAAATATTTTTGAGCTACTTATCTCACTTTCAGAACACTTTTAGTCATAAATTTAACATATCATGCAGAGTCCTATATGACTAGATATTTATTACATCTGTTTTTTGGCAAGCTTAGGAACCATTTGTCTTTCCTCTGTTAGTAGTTCCCCAATGTTTCTTATGGGATACAGACATCTGCCATCATAATATAATAGTTCATATGATTTAAGCTGAAAGTGTCAGATGTGACTTAGACTAGGTTATTCATTTCATACCATCCCTCTAACCACAGGTATTATTCAAAGATATAGCAGAAGACCCAAATAGATTCAATTCAAAACAATCCAAAGGTTGTTTGTTAGAATTTTAGTGAAAGAAGATCCTTATTGTTGAGGTTCAGAACTGATGGAAACTAAATATCATGGAAGCCATCTTGTGTGAATGAGAAAGGAGCCAATTAAAAATGAAGACAATGCAAAAAAAATTCCAAGCCAAGTAATTACAAAAGAGTCAATTCTTGGTTGCATCATTTAAATACTAAATTCAATCATATCTAAATATTTCAATTATTCAAGTCAGTTATATTTTATGTATGTATGTATTTATTTTTTGCTAAGGGAAGCCTGATTTCGTTTCCGTAACTAATAGTTAAAATACCCTGCCTATTATTTACTTTTCCACTCTTCCCTGAGATCACAGGTCCCCTGACTTTTCCTTTTCACAGTGCCCTTTTGAAATCTGTCCCCAACTTCTTAGTATTCTTCTCTTTAAAATATGCCTAATGAACCATTAATTTCAGTTCAACTATTATGTCCTCAGGGAAGTCTTCCCTTAAGCCCTAAATTTGGCAAGTTCTACTTTTAAACACCTCATTAGATCCATAAATCACTCGTTCAGAAACTTTTGAGGCTAAAAATTTTACATTGTCTTCTGTGTTTATATGAATAGTAACTGACTCTCACACTAAAATATAAGCTGCTTAAGAGAAGACTATTTTATCTCTGACCTGGCCCATAATTGGTGCTCAAAACAGATAATACACTTTAAGTTTAGTTTATATGTGCACTATTCATTCTACTCATTAGGGTGAATCTGCTGGGTTTATATCCATAACCATTTTTAACAAGTAAACCTCTTTATCTTGCCAATTGAATCAGTACCTACTAGCATCAATGAGCTTGTTTAAAGCAAAACAGTGTGTCTCTCATTGTTTTAATCATTTCATCCCAAAGTTATGTCCCTATTCCATACTGGCAATTATTCATTGTATATTATCACATCTATAATGATAATCATTGCTTTACACATGATCAAGCCCTCTCTGCCTTCCAACTGAAAATCATTTAATTGAACACTCAAAACCCACCATTCCATAACTATCTAACTTATTTTTTCTGTATGTTCTCTGAACTATAAAAATGCTGTTGCTTGCAGCAAGTAATATGTTGGAGTTAGCCTATACTGAGAACTAATTACTAAATTTTCAAACTCTTTGCAAGAGAATCATTATATACAACCACCATTAAAATTAAACTAGCGGGCAGATTCAGCAAAGTTGGAAGATTAGGAAGCACCAGGAATCTGTCACTCCACCCAGACAAGTACTTAGGGAAAATCTGCCTGTTGAAACTCTGGAGCTTATTAAAGTCTTGCAACTTCCAAGGAAAGACTTGGATAGTAAAGTGTGGTTAATTTTGGTCAATTTTAGCTCAGCTCAGCAGCAGCAACCAATTCTCCACACCCATGGTAAAGAAAAGCCCTGGACCTGATGGCTTCACAAGTTATTTCTACCAAAGACTTAAAGAACTTAAAGAAGCACAAGCACCAATCTTTCTCACACATTTCCAAAAAAAAAAAAAAAAAAGAGAGAGAGAGAGAGAGGGAGAAGAGAATGGATGGAACACTTTCTAACTCATACTCTGGAACCAACAGCATTGACACTAAAGCCAACAATACTATTAAAAAAAAAAAAAAAAAAAAAAAAAGAAAACTACAGACCAGTATCCCTTACAAATATTTATGCAAAATTCCTCAAAAATATACTAGCAAACCAAACTGAATTTAGTAGCATATTAAGATAATTATATGACATGAGCAAATGGAATTTATTCCTGGAGTGCAAGGATGATTCAGTATGTGAAAATTGATTAATGTCATATGCCACATTAACAGAATAAGAAAAAAATACGTATGTTAATCTCAATCAATGCAGAAAGGGTATTTGACAACATACAAAACACTTTTATGATAAACAGATCACTCAGCAAAATATAAATAGAAAAAAGCTATATGTAATAAGAGCCACATATGAAAAACCCATAATAAAATTATACTTTTAATTTATAGGGAAGGACTGAAAGTTTTTTTGTAAGGTTAAGGAACAAAACAAAGATGCTTGCTTCCACCATTTCTTTTTTTTTTTTTTTTTTTTTTTTTTTTTTTTTTTGAGACGGAGTCTCACGCTGTTGCCCAGGCTGGAGTGCAGTGGCGCGATCTCGGCTCACTGCAAGCTCCGCCTCCCGGGTTCCCGCCATTCTCCTGCCTCAGCCTCCTGAGTAGCTGGGACTACAGGCGCCCGCCACCGCGCCCGGCTAATTTTTTGTATTTTTAGTAGAGACGGGGTTTCACTGTGGTCTCGATCTCCTGACCTTGTGATCCGCCCGCCTCGGCCTCCCAAAGTGCTGGGATTACAGGCTTGAGCCACCGCGCCCGGCCAACTTCCACCATTTCTACTTAACATAGTACTGGAAATTCAACTAAGAGACATTAGACAATAAAAAAATTAAAAGACATCCACATTAGAATGAAAGAAGTAAAATTATCTTTGTTGACAGATGATATGGTCTTACATAAATAAAATTCTTATGTTTCCACACACACAAAAAACTGATAAATTCAGTAAAGTAGTAGAATAAAAAGTCAACATGCAAAAATCAATTTCATTTCCATTCACTAACAATGAACAATCCAAAAAGAAAGTTTTAGAAACTAATTTTATTTATAGTAGCCTCAAACAAATAAAATACATAGGAAGTAAACAATGTAGTAAAAGACTTACAGGATGAAAATACAAATATTGCTGAAAGAAATTAAATAAAATATAAATAATGGAAATACATTATGGGTACATGAATTGAAAGCCAAAATTGTTAAAACCTCAATATTGCCAAAAGCCACCTATGCATTCAATGCAATCTCTATCAAAATATTAATGACTTATTTACAAGAATAGAAAAATCCATCCTAAATTCATATGCATTCTCCAGGGACCCCAATAATTAAAACAATCTTAAAAATAAAATAAGAAAGCTAGAGTATTCACACTTCCTGGGTTCAAAACTACCACAAAGTTACAGTAATCAAAATGGTGTGTTACTGATATAAAGACAGACATACAGACAAATGGAATGGAATAGTGAGCTCATAAATAAATTCTCACATTTATCATCAAATAATTTTCAAAAAGGATGCCAATGCCATTCAATGAAGCAAAGACAGTCTTTTTAGATAATGCTGTTGAACAAACTAGATATCTATATGTAAAAAATGCAGTTGGACCCATTCCTAACACTATATACGAGAATTAAATCAAAGTGTATCCATGACCTAAATAAATGTAAGACCTAAAATTACAACTCTTATGAGAAAATATAGGGCAAATATTTCACAGTATTAGCTTAGGCAATGATACATTAGATATCATACCATAGGCATAAGCAATGAAAAAAATTGGTCTTCACAGAGATTTTTAAAAAATTTTGCATCTAAAAACACTATGAACAGAGTAAAAAGGCTATACACAGAACAGGAAAAACATTTGCAAATAATATGTCTGTAGGATATTAATATACAGAATATACAGAAAATTACTAAAATTAAATATTTAAAAATACCTGATTCAAAAATGAAAATGGGACTCAATTAGACATTTCTCCAAAGAATATATAAACATGACAATTAAACACGTGAAAGATGTTAAATATAGCTATTTGGCACATGCAAATCAAAACAATAATAAGATATTATCTGACATCTATTAGTATTATGGCTATCAGGAAAACAAAAGAAAAATAACAAGTATTGGCAAGAATGTGGAGAAATGGAACCTCCTGTGCACTGGTGGTGGGAATGTAAAATGGAATAGTTTCTGTGGAAAACAGTCTGGTAGTTTCTCAAATAATTAAAAATTGAATTATCATATGATTCAGCAGTGCCACTTCTGTGTATATAGCCACAAGATTTGCAAAAACAGTCTCCTACAAATGTTAGTACACTCACTTTTGTAGCAGCATTGTTCACAGTAGTTAAAATATATAAATGATACAAGTGTCCATGGACATAGGAATGAATATGGAACACGTAGTTTACGCATACAATGGAATGTTATTCAGCCTTAAAATGACAGGAAATTCTGATATATACTACAACCTTCTTAATCAGTCTCCCTCATTTATTAGCGCTTAGATCTTTAGTACACAGTCTATTACTCTCCACTCAAAACCCCATGATTATCCTAGGTGTTATTAATATTAAAAATAGGAATTTCTTTGAAACCCAGCCCTTTAATTTAATCATCAACTGATCTTTTGTTCTTCTTACAAAAGGATTTGCTTTTTCCCCCTCATCCATTAAATATAGTATATTCTCTTGGTTCAGGAAAGATAAACTTTAGGTGAGAAAATTTCTAACTACTTCTAAAATTTCCATTATAAATGAATCTTGAATTTTAATTACCTGGTTGTTTTTTGTTCCTTGTTGAAATATTATTATGTATTTTCATTTTCCTAGAATAAAACAGGCTTGACTATTACTCCAGATATAACATTATACCTAGTACATAGCTGTTTGTGACTCAGTAAGAGAATACCTCTTATAGAAAAGCATCTCACAAATGTGTATACCTGCATATTCTAGATTCTAAGTAATATTGTTACGAAATTATATTATTAGTTATGTATGCCTTTACACAAAATAAATTTCACTGAATACATACATACCCTTTCCATATGAATACCAGATTCAACTACTACTAAGAAATATTTTTACAGAGGCAATTTTATTATGAAGATTTAAGCCAACCAAAACATTACAAAATTTTAACCCATAGATATTATTTGACCACAGTTTTAAGGTAATAATAATTATTAATGTATAAGTTTTGCCTTGGAGAGAACTGTTCTTTTAAATGGGCTAAAGTTAATTACCATTTTTACTGAACTACCTTTTTATATAGAAATTAACCAAATATTTATATTTAAACTGCATTTTCAAAGATTTCTGATTAGTGCAACTATCTTTTGTTTTTCTTTTCTTTTTTTCTTTTCTTTTTTTTTTTTTTTTTTTTGTTAGACAGAGTCTTACTCTATTGCCCAGGATGGAGTGCAGTGGTGCAATCTTGACTCATTGCAATCTCTGCCTCCCAGGTTCAAGCTATTCTTGTGCTTCAGCCTCCAGAGTAGCTGGGATTATAGGCACACACCACCACACTCAGTTAACTTTTATATATATTTTTTAATTGCCCTCTTGGCCAGGCTAGTCTGGATCTCCTGGCCTCAAGTGATCTGCCTATCTTGACTGGTCTTTCTTTTTAACATCAAATAACTATATAAATGTTACCATTTGTAACCTTCATTATTGCTTGTGTCTCCACAAGGATTTTATTTTCTATTTTTTCATTCTATCTCATCAAGATTTTCTCTGCTACTGTTTGGTGATTTCAACCAATTTTATGGCTTCAAATAACAAGCTTAGGTTTATGATTTACACATTTAAACATTTATTCTGTACTGTTTGTTGTGCTCCACATATCCTACATTATTTTTGCAAACTCTAGTTAGAAATTTAATAGAAATCACAAATTAAAGTATTACTATAGGAAACCTTAGTTATTTCTTGGCAAAATTCCAATTTTGTTCCTAAATGTGCCTAAGATAGAATATGGGATATGTTGCCAAGTTTTACGTTTCAAAATATAAAAATAATCTTTAATTCCAATCTGTTTTAAAACTCACTCAATTTACTATTAGGAAGTATTGAATATACCTCCCCATAAATGTTCCAATGATTTATCCTTTCCATCACTTCTTCCTGCCCTCATTGGAGTCTTTCCTGGGTAACTACCAGTAAGTCCTAACTATTGCATGTCCTCCTATTTTACTTTCCTACTATTAATTCTCCACACAGCAGCCAGAGGAGCTTTATAAATATAAAAATAAAATAAAGCTTCTTAAAATATTCTTATAGCCCTCTGAGATATGGCTTCCCACCACCTCCAGCCTCACCTCTTCCACTGTTCCTCCACACCTCACTACATCTCAGCCATATAAGCATAGTTTATATGACTTAACAGAGTTCTTTTTCAATTGAACTTTCTATAGTTTCTAATAAAGTAATACTCCTTTTCTCAAGGTATGCTTTTTATAATTTAGAATTTAGTTTAAATAGTTTTTCTTAGATTTTGCCTGACAACCATACCAATGGGTCATATATGTCAGTATTTCTATGTATTTTATAGACTAAAGTTAACATCTTTGATTGTCTATGGTATTCTTTTCTCATTTGAATTGAAATGTATTTAAATTTTGTTAAAAAATGTATTAAATTTTGTTTGAATGTGTAGAGTAGTTCCTCACTAACATTAGATGATCAATAACTATTTGTAGAATAAATAAATGTTTTATATTTAACAATCCAATAACTTCTACATGGTAATTTATAAATATATGTATGTTATGTACATTTAAATTAAGCATCATTATATTGAGTATGACTATGCTTTCACTATATAAATTCTAATTCACTAATGTTTCTCAGTTGAATGCTATCCTTTGAGAATTTTCAGTGCTTCTACCCTTATTTAATCTATTACATTCTTTATTCCTAATCAAAGAAGGAATAACCTTTTTTACATAAACTGTTTCTTCAACAACATCAATCTATCCAATTTATTATTAGATGAAGAGCTCCCAAATCTCTAGTGACACCATTTTCCACTGCTTACAGGCCTTTAATAACTTTTCATCTGGTAAAGCCGGTGTGAACTACCACTCTGTCATGCAAAGTATTCTATATTTTAGAGTTAATTTTCTCTCCTAGATTTATATTTCCTTATTTATTTCCACATCATTATGTACCAAAAAAGTCTTGCTTATATTATATTCCTTAAGTTGTTGAGTCAAATCCTTTGATTTCTCATCTGTATCTTTTACTGATGGCACTGGATCTTCCAGCCTCCCTTGGGCTTACTCTTCTGGAGGCTGCACATTATTGAACGATCATTAGGAATGTCACCATTTCCATGAAGGTTTTTCCAATCTCCCTCAACCAGATCAAACTTTTGTCTGTAACACATAGTAATATTGCACTTTGTTTTGATTCTCAACTTAATTATCTAGTCTTCCATTGTCTTCTGTGTTCTAGCAAAATCCATGTGGATATAGAGTGCTTCACTAATTTTTATTTCAGTTCTGTTACCCTCCACAAGAAATCAGGAGAGAATAGCATTGAATCCATACAAATTGTATTTAATTAAAAGTTTTTGAATTAGAAATAAAAATTGAATGAGTGGTATTACCTCCACAACAAAGGTTTAATGTCCTTAATTGTTAGCATATTTTAGAAAGCTTTGATTTTTTTTTTTTTTTTGTAATTTAAAGTAAAATTTGCTCTTTATTGACTAGACTTGTAGGAAGTGAATTGTAAAATCAAACTTACATGAATTCATTTTCAGAGTACTAGTATGAAGTTTTTTAGAAATCAGACCTTAGCTTAGTAGAGAATCTAATATAAATGCTTGTATTTTTTTATTTTCTTTTTCAAATAGATTAAAATAGCGATACACCCACATGATTAATTTGGCAGACTGTAAAACATTGACCTAATTGGTACTCTTAGTCATTAGGAAGCAATTCCTTGCTCTGTGCATGAAACATCAGCTTCATAGTATGGATATGTGTGTATACAGAAACAACTTAATATTGATCATTATCCAAAATGCAATTAAAGTAATAAAAAACAGTCCAAGATTGTGTAAATAAAAATGAGTTAAGGTCTACAGAAAATAAATAAAACTGGTAAAATCTGAAATCTTTTTTCTAGTAGATTTATAAGAGATAATATTGTTTGACCATTAAAAGAAACTCTATATAGAATACTAAAAGATATATTGATATAAGTAAATTAATAATATTTTGTTTAGCTTTTGTGAAAGCTCCCCAAATTCTTTGATATCTACGGTTTTGCTGGGATAGAGCTAGAAAACTTAGAAAATAAATAAAAGCAAAATATATAAAATTTAAAACTGTAAAATAAAAGCTTGAAATTCATTTTTACTGACATTTATTAATAAATTTTATGAATAATAGCTGTGACAGCATTAGCAATGTATTATACTTAATTTGTAAGTCAATGCTCTAAATACCATAAATGTATAACATTAATTCTCAAAACAGATATATAAAATAAACTATTCTTTATTTTGCCTATAGAAAAGCTGAGATATTCAGTTATTTTCCTATTAAATAATTGGAGATAAGCAAAATTTTAAGAAAAAATATTATTTTAACAAGTATAATATACAAGTGGCATAATCTGGGTTGGAAACACAGAGGGAATTAGGAGTTCAAGAAGCGTATTGATGAACAATGGCCATGAAAGTTAAAAAAGAGAGAAAGTAGGATTAGGTATGACATGATCCCAAAATGATACAGATTAGATATCTGTGGAAAAAAAAATGGTGGAAGGTAGCAGGAGTGAGCAGAGAAAGCCTTAAACTTTGATGTAGATATGTCAAAGTCTGGCTAACTCAGTAGGGAGATCCAAAGCTAAGATTAACATTTAGAAGACAGCTCCAATTTGAGCATAAGTGACAAAGTGAGAATATCTGCACCCTGCCCCTGCATTGCCTGGAGGAGACTGCATCTGAGAAGAGATTGACCTTAGCTTAAAAGGTGAGTTAGTTCTAAAGGCTGTAACAGCTGGAGGTCATCAGCGAACTTCATTTCTTGCAGTTGAACAGCAAGTACTTTCTGGTAGTACACTGAGTTTTCTAAAATTTTTGTGATAAAAAGTGTAGATAGTAGCTTCAAAACAATAAAAGCTTAAAATGGAGCTAGTTGGATCAAAAATATGCAGTTTTCGCTTCAAATAAGTTGATTCAGCTGGATTTTTTTTTTCAGTTTAATATTTTACAATTCTATTTAGTTTGCTAATGGCAAATAGAGAGATGTGTCATTACATTCAACATGTACAGGACTTGGTAATTGTTATCCCAATTACCGCAAAAAAGGGAAAATAAAGAAAACTGAAAATCAACAACTTTTCTTGGACATATCAGAAAACAGGTTTTAGGGAAACACCACCCTAAAATCTAGAGAGACAAGTGCATCCAGAGAGATGTAGCCATCTACGTGTGCTCAACTGGAGGAGAAAATACTGGAACCATAAATTAGGAAACACTCTAAAAATGGTAATTTTGTGAGATTTCTTGGGAATTTCTGGGAGCAAAATCTCCTGGGGCCACAAATTTAGATGAGGCTCATATTTCCATTCTCATGGAGTTTTCCTTGCAGGAATATCACTAGGTTCTCGTGAGCAGGATCTGAGAAAAAAAATAGAACTCTCTATGTTTTGGCAGTGGAAGGAGAAGAACAATCATGGTGAAACATTCCCAGAGTCTTCTCCTTAACAAAGTGTATTCTCCAAGGGAATGGAGATTGCTAGAGTGCAATTCTGAAATTTCATCCAAAGAAGGAAGTAAATTGATCCCCATTCTTGCCACATCCTACCTTCCAGTTGTGACTAAGGAAATAAATGAACATACTCAATTCAGATCTTCAATAAAAGGACTGGGAATGCTGCAATTTGGAAAAAAATAAATAATAGGGAGGAGGGAGAAAATAGACCATTGAAAAAACTCTTGTGGAATGTCACAACTACAAAATCTCGGCACAAAACTGAAATTTAGTCATAAAGTGATGGGATACTGTATCTCTCCTAAACTTTACAATCTCATCAAGAGGACTTTAGAGTAATAATAATATTTTACCACAAAGACTGAAATAGTGTTAGGAGGAGCATATAAGAAACACAAAGAAAAGAAGGAGAAAAATAATGGAGGAATTTGAAGCATTTCATGTCTTTTTATTCATCAAACATTAAGCACAGCCAAAATCTCAGTGAGATTTTCATAAATATTTATACTGCAGATCTACTCCTCTCTTTTCCGATTACCTGATATAACATATCTAGCTTCCAAAAAATATGATCTATTAAAAAATAAAAGCATGTCCTCTTAGGAGACAGCAAAATTATTACAGCCATACTCAGTTATGACACAGGTGCTCGAATTATTCTAAGGAAATTAAAGTTACTATGATCAGTATGTTAATGACCGTCATGGAAAAAGTACACAACATTCAATAACAGATGAGTAATACAAGCAGAGAGAGGAAATATCCCAGAAAGAAAGAATTAAAAAGAAATATTAGAAATCAAAAACACAACTAGAAAAATTAAGAATGACTCTGAAAGGGTGATCCATGAAATATATAACTGAGGAAGGAATTCATGATTGTGAATATAGGTTAAAGAAACTCCTGAAAATGAAATTTAAAAAAAGATCCAAGAACTGTGGAATATTATCAAAAAGCATAACAAATGTGAGATTAGTACATGAGAAGCAGAAAAAAGGGAGAAGAGAGCAGATGAAATATCTGAAATAATGATGGCTAATAAATTTGAAAAATTAATGACCAAGGTACATTTTATTCAAACTGTGTAAAACCAAAGACCAACCAAACATTTTGAAAAAGAAGTCAGAGAAAAGTACAACCTATTTATAGTGGAGCAAGGATGAGAAGTACAGTGAACCTCTCATCAGAAACTATGGAAGCAAGAAGAAGATATACTTAAATACAGCACATGTTGAAAAAACAAACAGCAAACTAGAATTGTATAACTAACTATATTATCATACAAAAGTAAAAGAAGAAAGAATGATTTCCCTAAATCATCCTAAACTGAAGAAGTTCATTTCCTGGGGACTTGCCTTGAAAGAAATGTTAAAAGATGCATTTCAAGAAGAATCAGTAAACTGGATCTAAATTAAAAAAGAATAAGCATCAGAAAAGAGTGGATGAAAGTAAAATTTAAAAAAAAAATTTTACTCAACTGATATAAAACTTTAAGAAAGGATTAATAGCACTGTATTAAAAAGTATAGTTTATAAGTGAAGTGAATGACAGCAATAGCACGTGATAAGAGGGAGGAATTGCTATAAGGTTATGTCATGTTATAAAGAAATACCCTGTTATACCCAGAGCACATGTAAAGCAATATTCTACACTCTGCTTCCATCTTTTAATCCTTTTAGATTTTCTGTATAAGTGAGATTATGCAGAATTTGTCTTTCTGTTCCCTGGCTTATTTTACTTAACAAAATATCTTCCAGGTTAATCTTTGGTGTCAAAAATTACATAATTTCCTTTTTTTTTTTTCAGGTGTTAAGTATTCCATTGTTTGTACATAACACATTTGCTTTATCCACACATCCATTGATGGACACTTATGTCGCCTCCATAACTTGGCTATTGTGAATAATGTTGAAATAAATGTGAGCATGCAGATATTATACACATTCTAAAAACTTTTCATTTGTACACTTATACCACTTATTTATTTTATATTTGTATAAATTTATGGGGTCAGTTGTAATTTTGTTACTTGCATGAACTACATAGTGGTTGGTATTGGGAGGTATCGTATTGGTGGGAGATGGGGAAAAGGTGAGATGTTGAAAAAAGGGTATAAATTTAAAGCTTGTCAGGAGGAATGTTTTTAATTTGCTAAAAGCATAGATTTTATACATTCACACCTGGTGTGATTTGACTTTCTGTCCCCACTCAAATCTCATCTTCAATTGTAATAATCCCCACATGTTGAGGGCAGGACCAAGTGGAGATTATTGAATAATGGGGACATTTTGTTTGCTCATGCTGTTCTCATGATATTGAGTGATTTCTCAAGAGATCTGATAGTTTCATAAGGGGCTTCCCCCTTTGCTTGGCACTCATTCTGTCTCCTGCTGCTCTGTGAAGAGGTGCCTTCTGCCATGACTGTAAGTTTCCTGAGGCCTTCCCAGTCATGTGGAACTGTGAGCCAATTAAGCATCTTTTCTTTATAAATTACCCAGTAGTGGGTATTTCTTCATAGCAACATGATAACAGACTAATACATCACCACAAAATATAAGTAGTTGAGGTGATGGATATGTTAATTAGTTTGATTTAATTTTTCTACATATGTCAAAACATCATACAGTACCCTGTGAAGTTATACAATAAAAAAGTAAAAAATAACAAATCATGATATGATGTTGAATAAAGAAACACGCTTTACATATAAAGATTCAGACAACTCAAAAGTAAAGGGATGGATAAAGTTATCCTATGAAAATGATAATTATAAAAAGCTGAAATAGCTATATTAAATTTCAGACGAAGCACACATCAACATAAGGAAGATGACTGGACACAATAACTCACTCTCACCTGTGATCCCAGCATTTTGGGAGGCTGAGGCAGGTAGATAGCTTGAGCTCAGGAGTTCAAGATCAGCCTGGGCAGTATGGTAAAACCCCATCTCTACAAAAAATACAGAAATTAGCTGGCATGGGGGTGCAGGCCTATAGTCCCAGGTACTAGGGAGGCTGAGGTGGTAGGTGAAAGGATCACATAAGGCTAGGAGGTTGCTGCTGCAGTGAGCCATGATTGTGCCTCTGCACTTGCACCTGGAGTGAGTGAGACCCTGTCCTCCCAAAACAACAAACAAAAACAAGGAAGAGTATAAGGATGAAGGTGAGCATCAGAATTACATTATGTTATAGTAGTTAATTATCAAAAAAGATGTAATTCTTACTGTATATGCACCTCTATTTGTCAGGGTTCTCTAGAGGGACAGAACTAATAGGATATAGATATAAAGGGGAGTTTGTTTATTGAGATAGATATCTAAATAAATAATAAGATATATCTTAATATATAATTATATAACATTAACTATATTATATAATTATAATAATATGTAATATATATTTAATATATATAATATATAAAGGGGAGCTTATTAAGTATTAATTCACACAATGACAAGGTCCCACAATAGGCCATCTGCAAGCTAAGGAGCAAAGAGAGCCAGTCTAAGTCCCAAAACTGAAGAACTTGGAGTTTGGAGTCCAGATACCAGGAAACTAATCATCACAGTTCTATATACACTGTGGGTAAGGGAAGAGTCTCAAAAAAGTTTTTAAAATTTTCAGAAAATATAACAATGAAAACATAAATTATCAAAACAAATTTGGATGCACTGAAGATAATGCTTAAGGAAACATTTATAGATTTAAATGCATATATTAGAAGAGAAGAAAGTCTCCAACTTAAGTAAGAGAAAAATTAGAATTTAAGCAGAAAGTAAGCAGAAAACAGTAATAGAATTAAAGCAGTAATTGATGGAACTGAAAACAGTGAAACAGTAGAGAAAATCAACAATACCAAAAGTTGGTTCATTGAAAAGTTCTATAAAGTTATTAAATCTCTAGCCAGGTTAACTAGTGAAACAGAGTGGGTGGGGCAAAAGTGAAATAAATGTGATATCCTTATTATTGATAACACTGATTCCAGGCACATTAAAAGATAAAAAAGAAATGTGAAAAACTCTATTCCCACATATTTGATAACATAGATTAAATAGAGATTCAAACTACTGAAATTTACACAGGGAAAAGCAGATAACTTAAATTGTACTATAAAAATGAATTAAGGAAATTGAAAAAATTATTTAAAACTCTCCAAAAAGTAAGTACCAAGCATAAGGTGGCTTCACTGTTGAGTTTTACTAAACCTTTACAGAGAACCATTAGCGATTCTTCACAATTCTTTCCAGAAAATAGAATCAGAGGGAAATTTTTGCAAGGTTTATAGGCCAATATTATGCCAATACTATAAGTATTAAAAATATTATAAGAAAGGAAAATTCCATATGAATATCTCTCATGAACCCAGACAGAAAAATCTTCAATAAAATATTGAAGTCAAATCTAGCTATGGAAGGAATTATGAAACATGACCAAATGAGATATACTAAATATGCATATATCTAGTAGTGTACTAGATATGCAAGATAGATTAGACACTCCAAAATCAATGTAGTCTACCAAATCAAACTTTTAAGTAAATATAAAATTATCGTGTAAATTGACATACAAAAAGCATTGTGTAATCCAATACTCATTCATTATGTAAAATCTCAGCAAATTGGAAATAGAAACTTTCTCATAATGATCAAGAACATCGACTAAAAAGAAACAAACTCCTGACATCATATATAACTGTGAGAGAGTGGATACTTTACCCCTATGGCTGGAAACAGGATGTCCTCTATTCTCACTTCTATTCTATATCATACTCTTGCAATAATATGAATTAAAAATAAATTATTGAAATTTATTTATATTTTAAAACTAAATAAATCTATCTTTATTCTCAGGTGGCATGATTGCTTATGTGAAAAATCCCACAGAATCTAAAAAGTACTACCAGAACTAATAAGCATAACAAGGTATCAGAACATAAGATCAATATACAAATATCAATTTATTTCCTATATACCAGAAATGAAAAACTAAAATTTGAAATAGAAAACAAATCATTATTTCCAATAGAGACAACAACAAAACTCTGAAGTATTTAGGTATAAACCTTTCAAAATACAGAGTCATTGGTGTTACCATAATAACTTTGGAAAAATATTTAATGACTTGTGTTTACAATCCTGTGCTCTACAGACAGCAATTTATAGACAATCCTTGTCCTATAGCAAATATCTTGTGTGGCTCTTTGTATTAATCATTACATTTTACTCCAAACGTTGATGATGATTGACCTATTTTCTACATCTATCACTTTGCTTTTTTAAGAATATCATAATTTCCAGAATGTACATTTTGTATCTGGGTTCTTTTACTTAAAAACTCATATTTAAGTTTCATATTTTTGTTGTGCGAATTGATAGTTTATTACTTTTTATTGTTAAATAGTATTCTGTTATATAATGAGTTGTTCAATCTATGGATATGATTTATTTCTCCATTTATATATTAATCCTTATTTGGTTTCTTTCTGTAGTGTTTACATTTTTCATCATTAAGATTCTGTGTGTGTATATATACTATATATATGTATATAAATACATATGTATTTTCTTTTTGTTATTGTAGTGATACATATGTTATGTATTAATGCTCTTGTATATATATTTATTATTTCTATATTTATGTTGTATTTTCTATTTATGTATTAATTCTATTGTTATATATTTTAAACTACAAATTCATATTTTTCATTACTAATATAGAGAAAACAACTGTATTTTGTATATACTAAACTTACTTATCAGTTCTGCAAACTTTATTTGATAGAGTTTTGGGGATTTTCTACATAAACAATCATGTAAAATTCAAATAAAGACAGTTTTATTTCTTCCTTTCCAATCAGTGAAATTTTGTTTTATAAAGCCTTTTTCTTGTAGAGTTTATGTCCATAAAATTGTCCATAATATTTCCTTATTATCTTTTTAATGTTTGTAAAATCAGTAGTGATGTCTGTTTTACTTCTGCTTCAGTTAACAAGAGTTTTCTTTTTTTTTTTTTTTTAAATTTTTTTATTTTTAATTTATTTATTATTATTATACTTTAAGTTGTAGGGTACATGTGCATAACGTGCAGGTTTGTTACATATGTATACTTGTGCCATGTTGCTGTGCTGCACCCATCAACTCGTCATTTACATCAGGTATAACTCCCAATGCAATCCCTCCCCCCTCCCCCCTCCCCATGATAGGCCCCGGTGTGTGATGTTCCCCTTCCTGAGTCCGAGTGATCTCATTGTTCAGTTCCCACCTATGAGTGAGAACATGCGGTGTTTGGTTTTCTGTTCTTGTGATAGTTTGCTAAGAATGATGGATTCCAGCTGCATCCAAGTCCCTACAAAGGACTCAAACTCATCCTTTTTTATGGCTGCATAGTATTCCATGGTGTATATGTGCCACATTTTCTTAATCCAATCTGTCACTGATGGACATTTGGGTTGATTCCAAGTCTTTGCTATTGTGAATAGTGCTGCAATAAACATACGTGTGCATGTGTCTTTATAGCAGCATAATTTATAATCCTTTGGGTATATACCCAGTAATGGGATGGCTGGGTCATATGGTACATCTAGTTCTAGATCCTTGAGGAATCGCCATACTGTTTTATGTTTCATACACCTCCCTGGGAAAACAAAGGGAAAAAAAACAACATCGTTGCCAATTTTTTTCCCTGTGTTTTCAACCAAAGATTCTTTAGTGCTGTAGCAGAAGTTAAATTTGCTTATACAATAAAATATTGTGAATCTCAGGAGTTATTTTAGTAAATAATAAGAAATTGCATCAATTCAATTGGATAAAGAATTGAATTTAGGAGTTTGAAAAGTAGTCTCAGTAATATCTACAGATTGTGAAAAAAGTGAGCAGAAAAGTGAAATATTTCAGTGGCATATTTCATGTACTATGTATGAGTATATGTGGATTTTTTAGTGATCTTTGAGGAATATTGATAGAGAATATTGTATCTTTTAAGTACATATTTTTTTCCTCACCTAAACTTCTTGTATCTGATATTGTTCAGAGTTTATATTTTGTGAGTTTTAGTTTTATCAAAGTTAAAACCTACACAATGTTTAATTGTAATTATATATTACGTATTAGTCTCATCTACTGGATTGTAAGAGTCTAAAAAATTGACACTATGTTTTACTTATATTTATATTCCTAGCACCTGCCATGACGTTTATGAGTACAAAATAAGATTAATTAATGCACACAGATATTTTTGAAACAAAACATTTTTATTATATTTTTAATGTGGTAAAGAACTATAATCACCACTGCTTTCCAGGGATTTATATAACATTAGCCTTGCAAAAGTGAATTCCTATATTTAAAATGTGTTTGCTTTATTTAGTTATTTATTTTTTTCTGTAGACGTCTGTGCAACAAACCAGGTAGGCTTGCAGTACTGATTAAAAGCTGGGCACTGCTAAGAGCACTTTTCCTGTGTTTGCGCTCTAGGTCTTAAACTTATTAGCAGAAAAAGTGACTTAACCTCTCGAAGGCTAAGTTGTATTTTTGATTTCCTATTTGTAAAATAGAACCATTACAAACCTTTATATTTGTGAGAAATAAGTCAATTTGTGTAAGTAAAGTCATAGGATGATGAGACTGTAAAACGTTAACAATTCATTTTCCTTCTTTGTCTCCCCTTCGTTTTCATGTCTTGTTCCTCCCCCTCTTCGTGATTCTCTCCTCCTCCACATTTCCTCTTTCTCCTCCTCTTTCTTTTCCTCCTCCTTCTTCTTAGTGTCTGCAAATTCAAATCATTAGATTATTATTATCAAGAGAGTACTAAAATATTCCATTAGTTTGATATACCTTCAGGATAAACCTGCACCTAGTGAACTTTGTTAAGACAGAAAGTCATTAAACAAGTGTGACTATATTAGATACAGAAACCAAGTTTAAATTGGTTCAGACCAAAAGAGAATCTTTCTCTCTCTCTCTCTCTCTCTCTCTCTCTCTCTCTCGATCTCTTTCACACACACACACAAACACACACACACACACACACACACGAAAACATAAAACACAGAAAATCAATTTTATTATAAGCATAAAGAACTCCAGGTCAAAAATGTGGGCTTTCCTTTTACTATGCCAGATACAGCAACAGAAAAATCATTAGGCTTCACTCTGAATTGTGCATGTCTAACTGAGATAAGCATTGTTTCGGCTCTGAAAGTTATAGACCACGTGTCCTTATGACTTCCCTTTATCTCCTGATGCTGGTGATCTAAGCTGGAGAATGACTTCTTAGATCACAATGAAAATTCTCATATACTCATATACTCCTCATATACTTCTTCAACAGATTTTTATTCTTAATATTTTAGTATAAAGAATCCCTTCTTTGTTAACTACTTGTTAATTTTGTCATGCATTTACACAAAATATAAACATATAAAATATCCTTCTATATTTTATATAACAATCCTTTTGAAACAATTGTTATAGAGCTGGCCTATATTCTCTCATATTTTCAAGATATTCCTAGGACAATTCAAGATATAGATAATGATAATGTGATTATTTCAAGCCATATTTTTCATGAATAATTCTTGATAATTATTTACTCATGACAATGATAATAATATTTATTCATGATAATGATAGTTCATGATAATGATCATAATAATAAAATTAATTGAAATAAATTATACCCTCTTTTGTGGCTTTCTTTTAGTATATAATCCATAATTGCAAATATAAAATAAAATAAAATAAAATAAAATAATGGGCTGCATATTTGTGTGTTAAAGGTCCTGAAGCTTTTATATTTGTGGGATTCTTTTTAATAAATAAACTCATCTATTGAAAATTAGGGAAAATGATGAATACACACTTACAAGAAAAAACAAAGCATAAATGTTTTAAAGTTAACAAATACCACAGCACCCAGGAAAACAAAGAAGCCAATGTTTAGGGTAGCTGCCTGTCCACACCAGTAATCCTTTCTTTCTACACAAGATTCATTAGTTTCTAACTCTAATCACAAAATATCCTCTCATAACAGTAAGCAGATTGTTGACACAAATGATACTGTTACAAGAGTATAATGCATGTGTGACTCTGACAATCACCTTGCAAAAATGATGTCTCATCTTTTCTCCTCAGTATCCTTTTCTCTGTTGTGGACACTGTCAGGGATTTCTTAAAACATCCCCATGCTTTCTCTCTTATTTTATTTCACACATCTCTGTGGGTGCCAAAGGACCTTTCAAAATTGAAAATAAAATCATGTAACTTGCCCATGTAAACATGTGATTATCTTCACTCAACACTTAGAATCAAAATTCTTTTTCTATAGTTTACAAGGTTTTATATTACTTGACCCTTATTTATTCTCACAGCTGCCTCTTTAACTGCTCTTTTCTTTGTTCAATACACTCTTGTCTCATGTCATTTTCAATTCTTATTATTTTAGAGACTCTCACCTGTGGATTCCAAGGTTTTCAAAGGTTCTTTCTCCAGCTTTTCATATAGCAGTTTTAAAATGTCATCTTTTACTGTGTTATCTTTTCAAAGATGATTTCTATGATCATCCCATGTAAGTAATTCTATTTAAATAATTTCCATGATCATCCCATACAAGTTATTCCCACAGCATCATTTTACTCTCCATGATAATATTATTCTTTATTTTCTCATACAACTTAATAATTGTGGTATAACTAATTAATTTGATATTTTGTTTTGTGTCTGTAATGTTTTCTCCAATTTTAAGCAAATCAACAAGTCATTTGTATTTCTTTGCCCCACTCAGATGTACTTCATCTTATGAATAATATGAGGTATATGAAGAAGAAAATACAAAGATCCTGACAGAAAATGAGACCCTAGGTTTTGTTCTCTGGAAATCTAAGTTCTTTAGGAATTATACAAATGGTAGGTGGGGAGAACTGAATGCCTGTGAGGAGAAAGAAGTTGAAATAAGAAAAAGAGTATTAATTTAGTTCACGTCTAGGGGAGAGTGGCATTCCAAAGTTAATTGTTCTATATCCCATTACCTTTCAGAAACCTGAAGAGGTGGTTTTAATGCCAGGTGGATGTTTTTCATTGTTTGGTTTAAAATCTTCTAGAAAAAATAACTGAGTTTTAAGTTACACATTTGCAACTCATATCATCGCATCAAGGTACTGCTGAGGATGGATAAGAAGCACATCAAAGGTGGCCATGATGGGATAAAGACATGGGGTAATTGGCGTGCCTTTTCATCCCGCAGTTGACTCCTACTATTGTGATGACCCAGAGAAAGGAGCATGGCACAAATAATGCAGTGGATTCAATTTCCTGCCTGCATTACAAGATGGGACCTCAAAGTCAGATTTAATATGATTTAAATAAAATAAAGAAATGTGGCTTTTTTTTCTCACATCTGAATTTTTGTGTAGAATTCACATGAATACGAAAGCATTTCTTCAAATGGTTGTTTTACCTCTCCCTTTATGAGTTAAGTTCCACATCGTTAAGACTTCTGTCTGCTTAAATCAATATTACATACCCCAAAAGAAATAGACCTACCTGGTACAAAGTAGGGACACAATATGTATATTTGTCAATCAGTTAACAAAATATGATTTATTTTATGGGAGAGAAAGGAAAAGCTCAGTGAAATAAAATAATAGCCAAAATTAAAAAGTGTTTAATGCCTGAGTCTGTATTTACTTATAAATCCTGAGCTCTTAAGCCACTGTCTGAAATTTCATTTGTGTAAAGAGAAAAGCAACTGAAAACTGTCAGCACTGGTAGTTACAGCATTTACAAAACAATACACACATTTGAACATATAGAAAATGATAGTCAATAATAGTTAAAATAAAGTAGTAGGGAACAAGCCTCAACCGCTATAAAGCAGCGTTAACAATGATTGATAGTCCCACCTGGCAACAAGATGATTACAAGGACTTTTCAAACTATGAATATATAGCATATGAGAATAGAAAGCACAGTCAATTGTCTTAGAACCAGAAATTTTATGTAGTTTCGTGAAGCAGGAGCCAGCTCCCACATCACTGGCCTATGTCAAAAAGGTAGGAGAGCTGTTTGAAGTGATAAATATGAGAAGGCAGAAGCAGAGCTTTCTTTCAGATCTTAACAGGTGTAACAAAAAATTCTGAGCTAAACTCAGTAAGAAGCGGTTTTAAATGTCTCCCACAGTGAGTTCAAACTTCTGCAGTTAGTAGATAATTGGTGACAGATGTTGTAGAAGTAAAAGAATCAACAACCTTTGAGCCTCCTATGGACCCATAGCCCCATTTGAACCTCACATAATTATCTGCAAGTGTCCCTATTAAGGGAAATTACCATTCCAATTAAATGGGAGACCATGTCGTCAGATTTAATTTAGTTCCTTGGAAATGGTGCCAATTAAGTGCATATCCTGTTGAAAAGCACATTCCAGTTAACACAGGGTACTGTATTTAGGAGAAAATTTAAAAGTAGAAAAAAGTAATCAAAGTTTTAGTCATTTGTGGTAATACAAATTAAAGGAAAATTCATTCTGTGGAATAAGAGTTTGTATTAGTTGTTTACATAAAAGACCTAATTTAAAGAAACAAAGTTGTTTTCAACTAATTTTTCTATTCATTTTAGATGTGTAAAGCATAGCACATAAGTAATGACTTTAAATTTTAAATAATTTATTATAATAATCTGGCAACCATCATAAGAAAAACACAATGTATCATATATTGTCTTCCCATTGTATTTTCTTTACACACACACACACACACACACACACACATACACACACACACTGACACTCACATTTATATGCCAACATAGATTATAAATTGTCTGGAATAGTGAAGTCCGGTTTATAGTCTCACTCATTTCTCAGAATCAAAGCTGCTACTTTTATTATTCATATGCCATAATTTTCAAAAATATTTTACCGGTTTAAGTAATCAAGAAAAAAAAAATCGTAAACTACTTCTGTAACCTAGAAATTTCATTTAGGAAATTTAAATATCCCTATAATCCAAGTGCAACTTTTCCATTCTTATTTAAAACAGAAGCATTTAACTCTACTAAAAGAAAACAGTCATTATTTAATAATAATGGTTAAATATTATTGCATTTAGTGAATTATTTAATTCTTTAGCAAATTACCAAAAGTCAAGTTTTAAAACAACACGTAACCTCAGATTGTGGTTTTCTTAATTACCAGGCTATCAGTTCATCAGTTACCAAGTCTGATCAGATCAATCTCTTTTCTGATCTTTTCTTTAACATTGAGAAACTTTAAGGTTTTTGAATTTTTGTCTTTTCTTCCTGTTTTTATGCTGATGTCATTACAATATTATGTCCAATAGTATAGGTTGTAATTCACATGGACTTAGCTACGTTGGTTATAGGCAAGATATTTAATCCCTGTAATATTAGTGGTTTTTTTTTTTTTTTTACCTATGAATAGATAATGTTGGTGCAATTGATATAGTATTAAAAATTTTGATAAGACAAATTTGTAGGATTTCTGACACAGTGGCACAAAATAAACATTTAGTTTTTAAATAACCTTTATTTTTACCAATAGAGTTGTGAATACGATTATATTTCACAATATTTCAATAATATTCTAGCAGAGGAATTTGAACACATTTAATCAAAGGACCGCAAATTTAGTGACCTAAAATCATAAAATTATAATTCAGAAACACTAGTAAAAAGCTATTTGAATTAGTACAATAGATTATGACTTTTGAGTCTTTATAAAATAGAATAATACAACCTACATTGTATAGAAATTCTACTAATTAAATAAAATACAAATATTAAGTGTTACTTAATCTGACATGTAGTATGTTCACAATAAATGGTGAAATTATACTAGAATTTAATTTAAAGAACATTTCATTTGGTGATCCTTAAAATGTTTATTGTCCAAATAAATAATTGAAGAGAAATGGCTCAGAACTTTCTAATACTAAATAAAATATTAAGAAGTAACAAACTTTCTAGAAATGTTTAAAAGAATAACTCAATATTCTCCTATACCAAGGTGAACAATAGTAAACTGATGAAAGCCAAAGACAGTGAGAAAAATCTTATATAAACTACTTTCAAATAAAATACATTTTGCCACCATAGAAGCAATATGTACACTCACAGATGACTTCTCAAAAGAGACAATTAGAACAAGAAAATAAGCGAACAATATCTACAAAATTTTGAAATGAAATGATTAATCTTGTAGAATTCTTTATTCAAAAAATGTATCCTGGAGAACTGATTACAAGTTGACTTGCAATAAAAAGAATACTAAATTATTTTCATTAGGGTCTAAGAAAATTACACCATAAGTATCGTAAGAGTTGTAATTTTTTTATGAACAATAAAAGTAAATCTAAATTAAAAATGAATATATAAATGGTAATACCTTATATGTATGTAGAAATTTAAATATGATAGATGGATATCAGTAGCATATTAAAAACAAAGTGTTATCTACTAAACTGTGGTAGGTTATATAAATATTTGCAATTATTCACACTTGCTTGTAGAGGGGATTTTTAATTCTGTCTGTTGACATCTGACTTGTGGTGCCTTTTCTTGAGAAAGAAACCTGCTTCCAATGGCATACAGAGTCAAGGGTTTACTTTAGATAGTTAATGTACGTGAAAGTGGCATATTCCCTTTCAGCAAGTATAAAAACCATTACAGGGCTTCATCAACATTTTATTTTCTGTGCTAGGAAAACTTCATGAACCAGATAGGGGTTGTTCTTTTAACTTAGAATTGAGAATGAAAAACTGGTAGAGCAGAGCTCTATTGATCTCAAATGATGTGTTATGTAAGCAAGAAATAACAAGTTGTAGTGAAACAGGATGAGGATAAATAAATTATAAAATGGTATCAATTAAAAAGCAAGCTAGAAAATAGTGCAAATAATTAGGAAAATGGCAGATTTAAGCCAAATGTATTAGTAATTACATTACATGAAAATAACGTAAAAGTCCAGTGGAAGATAAAGATTATAAGGCAGGATTATTTTTCTCTAAAACATGGTGCCTAAGATAAAAGTACACAAAAAGATTTGTGTATAATCCAAGGAAAGCTTCTGGAACTATGTTGATAGATTTTTGGATATTTAAAAAAAAGAGGGGAATATATGGATAGATGGACAGATGGAAGGATCAACAGAAAGAGAGACATATAGATAGAAGTAGTCAATTTATAATTACAATACTTTCAATTCACCCGTAAAAACAAAATTATAAATTTCAGGTATCCAATTATTTGGGTTAAAATATAAAGCAAAATTAGACAAATATATGAAGATAAACAAAATAATCCATAATCACAGTAGACACTTTAAAAAAATTCCTTAGTAATTTATTTAATTTGAAGACACAGAAAGTAAAACCAATGTTATTTAGTGTGTTTTTATTCCAAAACAATTTCAAACTTACAGAAAAGTTGAAAGAAAAATATAAGTAACTTATGTTTATCCTTTGTCTAGAATCTGTAATTGTCAGTACATTTATCATTCTATGTATATACATATTCTTTTTTTTTCTGATATATTTAAGGGAGGAAAATTAAAAAGCCTGCTCCAATATCTAATTAGGGTTGTGTATTGTGATTAGTTACCCAAAAAGTATTTTTAAGAATTAAAAGTTATTGGCATTGAGGATTGGGTGTGGTTTATTTTAATGGGTTTTTAAATACTTTTGTTTTACAAGATGAAGGAATTCAAAGGCAGTTTGATGAATACATTAATTCAAATATTGGACTTCCTTTTCATGATTTTTAAATGCATACTTATATATAATTAATTCATTTGTATCTATGAAATCACAATATTGTAAATATATTATTAATTTTTCATTTACTGTACAACTAAGTTGATTTTGAGGAGTAAGCAAAAGAGTTTCATGTACAACTGCTATAGTAGTCTCTATTTTGTAGCAATGAGGTTGGATCAGAAGATAATAAAATAGAAACAGGTGCGCCTACTAGAAAGCAGCATGACACCATGGGAAGTGTGGCTTGTTGGCAAAGAGAAAGAAGAATGTGACTTGTTGCAACAGAAAGCTCTAGAGGTAAAACTAGACAGTGTTCTTTCTATTTAATCCATGAGCTCATAAAATAGAGCTGTTGTAAATTAAATGTTAATGTTCTTATCCCAACACAAAGATTTTGCATTTGTTTGTGTTTACTATATCAGATAACTATAACTCATCGTAGAAACAATATATGTTCACTATAAGAGCATTTGGAAAATATAATTAAGCAAAGTTAAGAAAAATAAAATCTAATCTCACCACTTGAAGATAACCATGACTATTATACCATTTGGCCTTCCAGATTTTCTTCTATATAAATTATTTTAAAAT
The DNA here is from genome assembly GCF_024542745.1 of Macaca thibetana thibetana. Taxonomy (NCBI): domain Eukaryota; kingdom Metazoa; phylum Chordata; class Mammalia; order Primates; family Cercopithecidae; genus Macaca; species Macaca thibetana. The sequence continues at coordinate 48,705,953 of NC_065594.1, forward strand.
AAATAAATGCAGACACACATATATACATATTATAGACATATAAACTGAAGCTCTACTTTATGTACATTTATTTATTATTATTATTATTATTTTAGATGGAGTCCCTCTCTGTCACCCAGGCTGGAGTGCAGTGGTATAATCTCAGCTCACTGTAACCTCCACCTCCCGGATTCAGGCGATTCTCCTGCCTCAGCCTCCTGAGTAGATGGGACTACAGGCATGTGCCCCACACCCGGCAAATTTTTGTATATTTAGTAAAGACGGGCTTTCACCATCTTGACCAGGCTGGTTTCAAACTCCTGACTTTTGGTAATCTGCCTGCTTTGGCCTTCCAAATTGCTGGGATTATAGGCATGAGCCATTGCGCCCGGTCTTTATATACATTTAACTGAGGTAAAGTCAACTGCACATACCCAGTAAAAATGTTAAATGTACCAAAACAAAAATTAAAATAGAGACAGGAATCTATCCCCATTTATCACTCAAATAGCATATGCTTCAGATTGAGTATGTGCTTGGTGATAACAGTCTACTAGTCTTTAAGGGTCACTATCTCTTTGTCCCCATACCTTGCTTATGAAAATGTGTATGTTTGTGTGTGTATGTGTGTGTGTGTGTGTGCGCGTATTTTCTTTTTGAACTCCCACTATCCAAACTTAAAAAAAAAAGATGTGTTTCACATGAATTCTTCAATCTTTAAACTCTTACTGTTTGATATTCAAAACACAGCAACCAAGTAGAGTTGGATAATTTGGCTTCCCTCAAACTCACTATCCAGACTCACTCTCTGAATTCTTCATATCCAAAAGCAGAAACCAAATAGATGTGAATGGTGAGGGATACTTCCTATTTTTAATAAATAGGATAAAATTATTTTATAGCTTGCTTTTTTTCTGCATGTCACACTATTAATTTATTTCTGTTGGTAAATAATTTTATAACATGATTTAAAAATAGCTGCCTAATATAATCTATTTATATTAGATTATATTTAAAATACATTAAATATATTTAAAATATATTATATTTAAAATATATTAAATATATTTAAAATATATTATATTTAAAATATATTAAATATATTTAAAATATATTATATTTAAAATATATTAAAATAGGTTCACTATTGTTGGATGCTTTTGTTTATTCTAGTCTATTCATAACTGTGTTGTCATAAAATTCCTGCATAATCATTCATGGAATAAACTTCCCATATCAGTTTTGAACCTAGTTATTTCTCTGATGGGTTTCCAACCAGGTAGGTAGTTATATGTCAGAGGGTTGCCATGATTCAAACAACTGAAAACCAGTACATTCCCCTATTTCCCTATTACATGATATTTGGATGTATTAACAAAAATGTATTCCTGGAAAAGTAAACTGTGAGAGTAGTACTTATTTCCTCTTGGGAGGGCACAAGGCTTCAAGAAAGACCTTAGGTTTTGGCATCCAGCAGGTTTAAGAAGCCCTTGTTTTAGCCTTATTATTTGTCAAATAATCTTAGGCAAGTTATTTAAACTTTTATCCTTCAATTTCATCATCTGTACAAAAGGTATAAAATAAAATCTGTGTCACAGAATTTTTGAGAAGACTAAATGAAACAAATTATAAAGATGGCTGATTTGTTTTTACCGGTACTGTTATTGATGTCATGGTTATTAAGAGCCTTCTTAAAGCTTGTTTTTATTTATTTCCATAATTACTATATATTTTTGAGATATCAGACTCCTCTTGCTTCTCTTACCTTAACATAAACTTACCATTATTTAATGCATTGTCTTTTAAAAATATTTGTTCATAGTGACAAATCTGTTTTTCACTTTTTCTTTTTCTTTTCTTTTTTTTTTATTTTTTTATTTTTAGTTTTTCAAGACAGTGTCTCTGTTGCCTAGGCCTTACGCAGTGATTCAATCACAGATCACTGCAGCTTCAACCTTCCAGGCTCAAGTGATTCTCCACCTCCACCTTCTGAGTAGCTGGAACTACAGGTGCATGGCGCCATACCTAATTTTTCATTTTTTGTAGAGATGGGATGTTGCTACGTTGCCCAAGCTGGTCTCAAACTCCTGGCCTCAAGCGATCCTCCCATTTTGGTCTCACAAAGTGCTAAGATTACAGGCGTGATCACCACACCTAGCCCTGTTTTTCTTCATGTTACCCATAAGCACAAACCGAAATATATATATGTACATACATACATGAAGTAATGTTAATTTTATACCTGGTATCAGATTCTATGTTTTCTTTATTTTTAAAGACAAGTCATAACTCATTAAATTAATTTTGGACTCACAATTTGAAAAACACTGATCTAGTAAACAGAGGTAGAGCTAGGTAGAACAGAGTTCAATTTATGGAATGTGGTTGTATCTCTAGCCTAATCAGAAGTCACTTGTTAAGAAAAGGAGGATAATTTCAAGTCATTTTTAGTAAGTAAAAAATAAAAGTCAATTAAATTACAGAAAGTTAGTAAGAGTTCCTGGGCTATGGAGTCACAAAAAATAAGGCTGAAATTTTAGCATAGCCATTCTAAATCCATAAACTTGAAAAAAATTCATTAACTTTTCAAGCCTCACTTTCTTCATCTATAAATCATATGTTAGAGGCAATAATGGAGTGGCTAAAAGTGTAAATTATTTTTGGGCAATTCTGGTATGTTATCTATATTTTAAAAAATTGTATTTTTAAAAAATTTCTAGTTGACACATAGTTGTACATATTTATTGTATATACAGTGATTTTTCAATACATGTATATGCAATGTGTAATGATCAATTCGGGGTAATCAGTGTATCTATCTTTCAAAAATTTATTTTTTTGTGTTGGGAATATTCAAAATTCTCTCTTCTAACTATTTGAAAATATACAATAAATTATTGTTAACTATAGTCACCTTATTATGCTGTAGGACACTAGCACTTAATCCTCTTCAGTGTAACTTATTTCCTTTAGCCAGCCTCTGTCTATTCTCCCTGCCACATCCCCTGTTCAGCTTCTAGTAACCACCATCCTACTCTCTACTTCTAAGCGATTAATTTTTTGAAATTCCCCATACGAGTGAATACATGCAGCATTTTTCTTCTTGTGCCTGGTTTATTTTGCTTAACATAATGCCCACCAAGCTCATTCCATGTCACCACAAATTACAAGATGTCTTTCTTTTTATAACTGGATATTATTCCATTGTGTATGCATACCACATTTTTAAAATTGATTTATCTGTTGATGGACACTTAAGTTGATTGATACTGTCTTGGCTGTTGTGAATGGTGCTGCAATACTCATGGAAGTACAGATATCGCTTTAATATACTGATTTCCCTTCATTTGTGTATATATCCAGTAGTCAGATGATTTTCTAATCTATGTTTAGTTTTTTAAGAAACCTCCATACTGTTTCCATATGGTTGTGCAAATTTACATTCTTCCCAATAGTGTATAAGAGTTCCCTTTTCTCTGCATTATTCGCAGCATTTTTGAGGGGCGGGGGGTCGGTCTTTTAGATAATAGCTATTTTAACTGGGGAGATATGATAGCTCACTGTTGTTATGATTTGATTTGCATTTCCCTGATGATTAGTGATATTTACAACGTTTTATTATACTTGTTGGCTATTTATACAATTTCATTGAGAAATATTTATTCAGATTATTTGCCCATTTTTAGTTGCATTATTTGTGTGTGTGTGTGTGTGTGTGTGTGTGTTTTCCCCCTGTTGAGATATTTAAGTTCCTTGTATATTCAGGATATTAATCCCTCATCAAATGAATAGTTTGCAAATATTTTCCCTCATTTTGCATATTGTCTCTGATGATTGTTTCCTTTGCTACACAGAGACTTTTTAGTTTGATATAATCACATTTTCATACTTTGATTTTTGTTGCCTATGCATTTGAGGTCTTATCCATGAAATCATTTGAGGTCTCATCCACGAAATCTTTTCCCACACCAATATCCTGAGGCATTTCTCCCATATTTTCTTCTAGAACTTCTATAGTTTTAGGTCTTACATTTAAGTCTTTAATTCATTTTTATTTGATATAATTTTTCCCTCTTTCCTTGAGAGAAGGGATCTAGTTTTATTCTTCTACATATGGATATCCAGTCCTCCTAGCATCATTTTTTGAAAAGATTATCCTTTCTTCACTGTGTGTTCTTGGTGCCTTTGCCAAAAATCAGTTAGCTGTAAATACGTGAATTTATTTCTGGGTTCTCTATTCTGTTCCTTTGATCTATATGTTTTTGTTTATGCCAGTACCGTGCATACTGTTTTATTTACTATATAGTTTTATAATGTATTTAAAAGTCAGGTATTGTGATCACTAGACACATCTAGTGTCTAGTGACACTTTTGTTTAGAATTGTTTTGAGGATTTGAAGTGTTTTATGGTTTCATACAAATTTCATGACTTTTTTTCTTACTTCTGTGAAAAATGTCATTGGTATTTTGAAAGGGATTGGCTTCAATCTATAGATCACTTGGGTAATAAGGTCATTTTAACAATCTTAATTTTTCCAAATCATGAACAAGAGATCACTCCGTGTTTTGTGTGTATTCTTTTCAATTTTCTGCATGAATGTTTTATAATGTTTATTGTAGAGATCTTTAACTTCCTAGGTTAAATTTATTTCTGAGTATTTTTTGCAGCTATTGTAAATTGGATTGCTTTCTTGATTTCTTTCCTGAGATTTTGTTATTGATGTACAGAAATTCTCCTGATTTTCTATGTTGATTTTGTGTCCTCAACTTTACTGAACTCATTTATCCGTTCTAGGAATTTTTTGGTAGAATTTTTAGGTTTTTCTGTACAAAAGAACAAGTCTGCTGGAAACAGGGACAATTTGACTGCCTCTTTTTTAATTTAAACACTATTTATTTCTCTTCCCTAATTACTCTAGGACTTTGAATACTATGTTGACTAAGAGTGATGAAAATGAGAATTCTTTGGGTTTTCCAGTTTTAGAGGAAAAGCTTTCAACTTTTCCCCATTAAGGATGATAGCTATGGGTTTGCCATGTATTGTAATATTTATGAGATTCATTCCTTCTATGCCTAATTTGTCGAGTGTTTTTATTATAAAAGGATGCTGAATTTTATCAAATGCTTTTTCCATGTCTATTGAGTTGATCATATGGTTTTTCTTCTTTATTCTTTTGATGTTACGTTTTTTGTGTATTGATTTGCATATGTTAAACCATTCTTGCATCCCTGGGATAATTCAAACTTGATTGTGATATATAATCCTTTTGATGTGGTGTTGGATTTAGATTTCTAGTACTTTGTGGAGGATATTTGAATCATGTTTATTGGGGATGTTAGCCTATAGCTTCCTTATTTTTGTTCTTATCTGGTTTTGTTATCAGGGTTATAGTAGTCTCCCAGAATGAGTTTGGAAGAATTTCCTCCCCTTCATATTTTAGAATAGTTTGAGAATAGTTTCTAATTATTATTTAAAAGTTTTATAGAGAAATGCAAGTCAAAACCACAGTGAGATACCATCTCATGCCAGTCAAAATGGCTAATATTAAAAAGTAAAAAAATAACAGATACTGGCCGTTGCAGACAAAAGGAAATACTTGTACACTACGAATGGGAATGTAAACCAGTTCAGCCACTGTGAAATCAATTTAATTTCTCAAAGAACATAAAACAGAACGACCGTTCAACTCAACGTATCATTGCTGGGTATATACTCAAAGGAATATAAATAATTCTACCACAAAAATGCATGTGCTCATATATTTATCACAGTACTGTTCACAATAGAAAAGACATGAAATCAACCTAGATGCCCATCAACAGTGGACTGGATAAAGAAAATGTGATACATATACACCATGGAATAGTATGCAGTTATACAAAAGAATTAAATCTTGTTCTGTGCAGCAACATAGATGAAGCTTGAGGTCATTATCTTAAGTGAATTAATGCAGGAACAGAAAACCAAATACCATATGTTCTCTCTTATAAGTGGGAGATAAACACTGAGTACACATGGACACAAAGTAAGTAGCGACAGACACGGGCCCTACTTGAATGTGGAGGGTGGGAGGAGGGTGAGGACCAAAAAAAAAAAAAAAAAAAAAAAAAAAAAAAAAAACCAAACTAAATATTGAGTACTATGCTCATTACGTGGTGAAAAATATAATCTGTACACTAAACACCTACAACACACAATTTACCTATGTAAGAAAAGAAGCCTACACATGTACCCTCTGAACCTAAAATAAAAGCTGAACAAAGTATATTTGTAGATAAACATAGAGATGATTGTGGTCATACACACAAGTATATGTAGACTACTAGCTCTTTCGACTGAGATAGCCTAAAAGTAGGGACATGCCAGGAACAATGAGCATATTTTGTACCTAGATGGTAGTTTTTGAAGAAAAGAATCAAAGACTCTTTTTATTAATGTTTGATTCTAAGGCTGAGGAAGGAACATACATTATGACCCGTAAAATAAGAAACATTAAAAAACACAGACAAGAGGCAACTGGAAAGAGATTCTTATCCAAGGCTAAATAATCTGATCAACAAATTAAATAGCTAGAGTATTGGCTTATAACAAAAATAACAAAATAAACATCTATAATTTCTCCTGTTGTAAACAAATAATGGATTAAATAAGTGTGAGTAAAAAGAAAGATTTCTTTTCAGAAGATTTCCAAATAATAAATGTATAAACAATTAGAGAAAGAGAAATACCATCAGAACACCACAGTAACAACTGTTGTAGCCAATTCCAGTGATTTTGTGGAATGGTGAGTAAAATGTTAAGACACAAAATACATGCATAGCCTCAAAACATCTCACCAAAAATAATTCTAATTAGTATAGTGGTTTTAACATCTGCCTCCAAATTATTTGATAATTCTCCCTTCAGGAGGTGGAGATTAGTTTATTTCCCTTAAGTGTGATTTGAATTTATTAACTTGCTTCCCATAAAGTAAGTATGGGAATGGAAAATAGTGACTATGTAATGGCACACCTCACCTTAACTAGTAGATCAAGGTTAATGTCACCATGTTTAAGTCATAGTAACAGCATGTTGACATTACATATGATGTGATGAAATCACCTATGGTACTCTTCCTCAAATCCATAACCCCAATATACATTAAATAAACACAAATCAATGGGCAATGTACAAAATATCTGGACAGGGGCAGAAATCTTCAGAAGATTCAAGGTCATAACAACAATAAAAGGGGATAAAAAACTGTCACAGATTGGAGGTGACTGAGATGGCATGTCAGTAAAATGTAAAGTAGTGTCCTAGATTTGATCCTCAAATTGAATAAACTCCAGTAAAAAGTGTGGGGATATCCAAATGCTGCCCGTACTTTGATGTTCTTTGATTATACAAGGTGTTAACATCAAGGGAAGCTGGGTAAAGTGTACAGAAAATTCTGCATTACATTTTTATGTCTTCTATAAATCAAAAATTATTTCAAAGAAAGTAATTTAAAACAGCATGTATACATGTGCTTTTTTGAGCTAAATTACACCAAGTTCACACTTTTGCATACTTAAATTGATAATTCAAGAGTCAGCACTCATTGAAATTTACAAAAATGACTTTTCATTAGATTTTAAATATACTTTGATTTTCCTTATTTAAATAAAAATTTTCTGCAATGCAAAAAGACATTTCCTTTAATAGTACTATTTTAATTTTTAGACTAAGGTGTATCAAGCAGAAAATCTTTATCACATAAAATTATGGGATGATTCCTAATACTACCTGGAATAATCAGACTTTGCACCAATGTTTTATATTTACACAATAATACAAATTACTGCAGAGGGCAGACTTTTTTTATTTTGAAGAGCAGAACCTTCACCTTTGAAGAAATGCAGAAAGAGATGACAATGAAAGGTGGTTTCTGAAATCCCTTCTATCAAGATATTGTATAATACACCTTCTAAAATGAAACATTTCTGAGAGTAAAAGGGAAAATTGACACAGGAGTCTTTCAGTGCCGCTTCACCAGTCAGAAATCTCTGCAGCCAGCACCCCTGCCTGGGCATTGCTGGGCTCTGGGCTTGCCACTGGGCTCACTCCACCCACCTGGTCTCGTGGACTGCACTCAGCTTGCGCCTGGCCCTGATCCTGCACTCACATGTAACCCACATTCAGCCCACGGCTGAACCTGGCATGCTGTGACCTGCTTCCACCTTGAGCGGTGGAGGCTGATTGAGCGGAATGTGGTGGCACCTGAAACCTTGGAGATGTCAGCAACTATGGAACCCCAAGAGGTGTTATGGATCCCACTCGGGGAGTCTTAAGGCCTGAGCCCTCAAGGACTGTTGCAGCTATCCTCCTTCCTGCCACCTGCAGTGTGGGTAATGGTGGGGGCATGTTACAGTTCGTTTGTGTTACAGCTCATGTTTGTTCCCACTGCCTGCAGCACAGTGAATAGGGGCATGTTGTAGCTCTGGCTTAGAGAGTCCCCAGGTCTGGGCTCACAAAGGGGTCACAACTTTTCACGCCCATAGTCCAGTGAACGAGAGCATGTGGTACCCAGAGGCTTTTACTCCCCCAGTGCTCAGTGAGTGTGAAGAAGGGTTAAGGTGTTACAGCTTCTTTTGCAACTGCCATTGGGTGGGTTTCAGGCTCTTGTGTCCTAGAAGAATGAACTATGCGGACACCAGAGAGTGAGCAAGGAGACAAAGAATTTTATTGAGTGACAAAAACGCTCTCCACAATAAGAGGAGACTCTAACTGGTTAGCCGTCTCTCTGAGAGGGGGATTGAAAGCAGGAAGCTCCACGTGGGGCTGAGTCCAGGGGTTTTTATGTGCTCAGAATGGGGGCGAGGCTGCTGATTGGTCCATAAGCATTCCTAGATAAAGCACCATTTGATGGGCTAAAAGGCATCAACGAAGTTTTCACTCCGGGCATGCACTCTACCTGGAACTGGTAGCTCAGTTTTCAGGCTTTAAATTGTCTTTGGTTTGAAGGTCTGGTTTCATGAGGACCCATCCCTATCAGCCTAGAAATTTGTCTCCTGCCATTATCAAAACTATCAATTATATAAACATCAGGCATAAAGCTAAACTATCTCAGGCAGACTAGTAAATATATCTCACAATTTTCATAACAGAACATAATTTTTAATTGCTTGCTTTCTCTAATCTGATCTAGAAGATAATGCAACCCCAAGTAAACTTTTGAATTATTAGGTATATATATTCTGTTTTATATGTCTATTTCACAGAACATTAGACTCAACACATATAACGTTTTATAGATATTAATATAATATGAATACATATATTTCTATATACACTATATACAACCATCTGATCTTTGGCAAACTTGACAAAAACAATAAATGGGGAAAGGATTCCCTATTTAATAAATGGTGCTGGGAAAACTGACTAGCCATATGTAGAAAGCCGAAACTGGATCCCTTCCTTACACCTTATACAAAAATTAATTCAAGAAGGATTAAAGACTTAAATGTCAGACCGAAAAGCATAAAAACCCTAGAAGAAAACCTAGGCAATACCATTCAGGGCATAGACATGGGCAAGGACTTCATGACTAAAACACCAAAAGCAACGGCAACAAAAGCCAAAATTGACAAATGGGATCTAACTAAACTAAAGAGTTTCTGCACAACAAAAGAAACTACCATCAGAGTGAACAGGCAACCTACAGAATGGGAGAAAATTTTTGCAATTTACTCATCTGACAAAGGGCTAATATCCAGAATCTACAAATAACTTAAACAAATTTACAAGAAAAAATCAAACAACCCCATCAAAAAGTGGGCAAATTATATGAATGGACACTTCTCAAAAGAAGACATTTATGCAGCCGACAGACACATGAAAAAATGCTCATCATCACTGGCCATCAGATAAATGCAAATCAAAACCACAATGAGATACCATCTTACACCAGTTAGAATGGCGATCATTAAAAAGTCAGGAAACAACAAGTACTGGAGAGGATGTGGAGAAACAGGAACACTTTTACACTGTTGGGGGGACTGTAAACTAATTCAACCATTGTGGAAGACAGTGTGGCGATTCCTCAAGGATCTAGAACTATAAATATCATTTGACCCAGCCATCCCATTACTGGGCATATACCCAAAGGATTTCAAATCATGCTGCTATAAAGACACATGCACACATACGTTTATTGCGGCACTATTCACAATAGCAAAGACTTGGAACCAACCCAGATGTCCATCAATGATAGACTGGATTAAGAAAATGTGGCACATACACACCATGGAATACTATGCAACCATAAAAAAGGATGAATTCATGTCCTTTGTAGGGACATGGATGCAGCTGGAAACCATCATTCTGAGAAAACTGTGGCAAGGACAGAAAACCAAACACCCCATGTTCTCATTCATAGGTGGGAACTGAACAATGACAACACTTGTTAACAGGGTGGGGAACATCACACATTGGGGCCTGTCATGCGGTGGGAGTGGGTGGGGGGATAGCATTAGGAGATATACCTAATGTAAATGACGAGTTAAGGGGTACAGCACAGCAACATGGCACATGCATACATATATAACAAACCTGCACTTGTGCAAATGTACCCTAGAACTTAAAGTATAATAATAATAATAAAAGAACTGACATTCTCACCAGTTTGATACTTTCAGGTACATAACAAAGGTGCAGAATACAATAATGTAATTTTTATTTTAAAAAGAAAATTGTTGCCCCCTGAGGGTGCGAAGACCAGGGGCTGCTTGAGGCCCAGAGCAGTTGGCCCAGGGCTAGCGGTCCAGGGTGGGCGGTTGGGGACTGACGCGTGGGGAGGGGGGCGGCGGTATGTGGGGAGGGGGGTGGCGGTATGTGGGGAGGGGGGCGGCGGTATGTGGGGAGGGGGGCGGTGATTTGTGGGGAGGGGGGCGGCGGTATTGGGGTGGGGGCAGGACCTGGCCCGGCGCCTGGAGGGGAGGAGGCCCGGTGGCTCCGAGGACTTTTGCTCCCAGAATCCCTGCCTCGGAGGCAGGGTAGCTGGGCCAGGAGCAGCCCAGAGCATTTGAGTTGCCGCCCCGCCAGGACTCCTACGCTCCCCAGAACTATGGGATGCGGGGCTCTGCAGCCGCCAGACAAACATGGCGCCCTGGACGCTCTCTGGCTGCTGCCAATGCATCATGGGCTGGGTGCCGGTGCTCTTCCTCACCTTCATGGTCATTTGGTCCCACTACGCGTTCGTGGTGGAGCTATGCTTGTTTACTATTTTTGAAGATGAAGAAAATGGAAAGACCGTGTTTTCCCTTGTGGCTTTCCATCTGTTCTTTGTTATGTTTGTATGGTACTAATGGATGACAATCTTCGTATCTCCCGCTTCCCCCTCCGAAGAGTTCTACTTGTCCAATTCTGAAAAGGAACGCTATGGAAAAGAATTCAGCCAAGAAAGACAACAAGAAATTTTGAGAAGAGCAGCAAGAGCTTTACCTATCTACACCACGTCAGTTTCAAAAACTATCAGATACTGTGAAAAATGTCAGCTGATTAAACCTGATCGGGCTCATCACTGCTCAGCATGTGACTCATGTATTCTTAAGATGGATCATTACTGTCTTTGGGTGAATAACTGTGCTGGATTTTCTAATTACAAATTATTCCTGCTGTTTTTATTGTATTCTCTATTATATTGCCTTTTCATGGCTGCAACAGTTTTAGAGTACTTCATAAAATTTTGGAGGAATGAACTGACAGATCCACGTGCAAAATTCCACGTCCTTTTTCTTTTCTTTGTGTCTGCAATGTTCTTCATCAGCGTCCTCTCACTTTTCAGCTACCACTGCTGGCTAGTTGGAAAAAAAAAAAAATAGAACAATAATAGAATCATTCTGTGCACCCACATTTTCATATGGACCTAATGTAAATGGTTTCTCTCTTGGATACAATAAAAATTGGAGGCAAGTCTTTGGTGATGAAAAGAAATATTGGCTACTTCCAATATTTTCAAGGCTGGCTGATGGTTGCAGTTTCCAACTTGCCTTATGTGGGTGGATCCAGAACAAGCTTCTGTTACAAACCAGAAAGAGTATGCCAGAAGTGGCTCAAATCAGCCTTTTCCTTTCAAACAGCTTAGTGAATCCAAAAACCTCTTGTTGGACAGTGAATTTTTCACTCAGTGGCTAGAGAATGGAGCTGAAGAAGGCATTGTCATACCAGGTGTATGAAAACATTATAGACTGATATTTTCAATTTCATTTGCAAGAAAATGATGAATGGAATGAAATAATTGAAGTATAAGAGAAGTTATATTTTTTAAAAAACTAAACCTTTGTACAGTTCCTGGGATCCACAGAAGCACTACTCCAGAGCAAGACGATGCCTTAATCTTAAGTGCCGATTTGTGCAGCATTGACTTACGGCTACAAAAGTGACTTAATGTTATTCTGGAAAAAATACTTACCTGTTATGAGATGCTAGAGTAATGAGCTATCATCACATTTTAACATGTATATGTATTTTTGATACCTGAATTACATTATTAGAATTGTGAGTATCCATGTAAATTTTCACTCCAAAAACACAAACTTAAAAACTTGTCTTAAGTAAAATACATCTAGAGCAAATGGTGGCTGAAAGTGAATAATATCCAAATTACCATTGCTTGTACTGTATAAGGAAAACTGCTTTTTTAAATTGGGTATTTGCTAACTTATAATCACTATTTTATACTTTTCAACATTTTAAATAACATTTTTATTGTTGGCTCTAACAGAAGGATTCAGATATCTAAATATCATTTAGAACATAGAACACTTTGGTCTAATTCATCGAAAGCTTAGTTATAAGCATTAATACAACCATGTAGTGGAGCAGGTACTCAAGACTTAAAGGGAACTAGGGAACTTGGCAGTGTAAGAAATATTTTGGTTTCTCTCTGCTTTCTATGACTTTTTTGGTTGAACTTTCAGGGGTATATACATGGGCAGAGAAACACAGAGGTACATGTACTGGAGAAATACTGGACACAGTGGGAAGAGGTGTAAGTGTTCAGAAGAAAAGATAAGAGGACTATTGTAATCTGTTAAAAAAGTCGTTTGAGTTTTTTTTTTTTTTTTTTTTTTTGAGACGGAGTCTCGCTCTGCCGCCCAGGCTGGAGTGCAGTGGCCGGATCTCAGCTCACTGCAAGCTCCGCCTCCCGGGTTCACGCCATTCTCCCGCCTCAGCCTCCCGAGTAGCTGGGACTACAGGCGCCCGCCACCGCGCCCGGCTAGTTTTTTGTATTTTTTAGTAGAGACGGGGTTTCACCGTGTTAGCCAGGATGGTCTCGATCTCCTGACCTCGTGATCCGCCCGTCTCGGCCTCCCAAAGTGCTGGGATTACAGGCTTGAGCCACCGCGCCCGGCCCAAGTCGTTTGAGTTTTAATGGTAGTTAGAATAAAGTATGCTGTTGACGTGACTTTCAAATTTCAGTGTAGGTAATGACCAAAAATTACTTTGAAACTTTTATAGTATTTCTGCAACAGCTTAAACAGTGACTTAAAATGCAATTCAAACTAGACAAAAATAATAATAATAATAAATGACTTTAGGATAAGTTTTCCTCCTGGCTGTCAGTTAGTTATTCTAACCTGAGTAATTATTTAACATCCCCAGTCTCTGAGAAGTGGATTCTACTCTTAGATGCACAATCTTAAGTCTGACTTCCTAAAAGCAACCAACCCCTTTAGAACTAGATGCATTTCTCCTTTTTCCTTTTAAAATCTAATCTAAGTCACAGGAGTTGTTGCATTAACTCCAAAGAAAAGTACAGAATAAGCAATGTAGAAATGTTATTCCTCATGTATACTTTTTAGTTAGACACACACACACTACAAAATAACTGATTGCTTCCAGTTAGTGAGGTGGAGATGAATCTTAGCAGTATCTGTGAGTAGTACAGGTTGGAGTTTCTTGTCCGTAAAATGGGACTGCAGGGGAGGGTGTGTTATGAATGAGTTGGACTGGATGACTTCTAACATTCTGCGATGCCTAATTTTGCAAAATCACTTTTCATTCACCCAATAATTTTTTTTTGTTTGTTTTTTTTGGACAGAGTCTTGCTCTGTCTCCTGGCCTGGAGTGTAGTGGCTCTATCTCTGGTGGCTGCAGTCTCCGCCTCCTGGGTTTGAGAGATTCTCCTGCCTCAGCCTCCCGAGGGGCTGGGATTGCCAGCTCATGCCACCATGCCCAGCTAATTTTTACATTTTTGGTAGAGACAAGGTTTTGCCGTGTTGGCTGGACTGGTCTTGAACTCCTGGCCTCGGGTGGTCCGCCTGCCTCGGTCTCCCGGGGTGCTGGGATTGCAGGCGTGAGCCACCACGTCTGAGAGACTGAGGCTGGTGGATCACCTGGGGTCAGGGGTTTGAGACTAGCCTGGCCAGGATGGCAGAACCCCATCTCTACTAAAAAATACAAAACAAAAACCTGAAAAACAAAATAAAAAAATGTCCAGGCATGGTGGCACACGCCTGTGGTCCCAGCTGCTTGGGAGGCAGAAGCGGGAGAGTTGCTTGAACCCAGGAAGTGGAGGTTGCAGTGAGCCAAGATTGTGTCACTGCGCTTCAACGTGGACGCCAAAAGTGAAACTCCATCTAAAATAAATAAATACATAAAAATAAATCAGTTACCAACTAAAGAACATAACTTCAGCTTAGCGGTTTACATAGTATAAGGAGATAAATGTTTAAACATACTTGACTACTTTCAGAAATGTTTTTCTGGTACTTTTTGTGAGTATTTCTACATTCAGATCAAAAGAGTTGCATGCACCTTACAAACAGCCGAGGAAGCTTCATTTTTTTCTTCATTACTATGCACTTTCGTGGTATTGTAGTCTTTCTCAGTTCTTTTAATTTTTGTTATTTAACATCATCTTTAATAGCACAGCAAATATCTTTTAGGAAATTTTCAGTTAAGGCCTTTGAATTATTTATTTTTGATTTAATTTACAGCCAGCATGTTGTCACATTCCAAATAATATTTAGCTGAACTTATTCATACGTATTAATGACCATTCTAGCAAGGGCCTATAAGTGGTGTGGGAAACAGGGAAAAGTTGCCTCTTTGGTGTCTCAATTGGTATTGATTATTGCTATCAACTATTTTGGGAGAAAAATAAAAATGAAGCCCTGTAAAATTTTATAAGTACTATCTTTGTTCCTTCAAACACTTGAACATTTGTGATGACACTTAAGAAAAATAAAGTTGAAGTTCAGGTCTTGCCATTGCCATTAAAAACAAATTAGACAGGAGACTTAGTTTACCTGGGAATAAATTTACTTAAATATTTAGTACCTGAAACTATGCCAAACCAAAGAGCAGCTGCAGAACATTAGTTATTTTAAGTGAACAAGTTTACAAAGTTTCTTTTCATCTTTGCATAAGAATGATTTTTTAAAAACTATTTTTACATATTAGTGGTTATGAGTCAATGTGTTATGAGTTAATTTAACTGTAAGTGGTTTAAATCAAATATGCAATGTTTACTTGAATTGTATTTCTATTAGAAAGCAGATTTGGACTATGTTTACAGGACCATTTAAGGGTTATCGCTAAAGCAGATGTATATTAAGGGCTTAGATTTAGGATCTACATATTCCAGGCATTGATTGAATAGCAGTAACTTACAAATAAGGTTTGTTTACCTTTTGTTCTAGGGACTAGCACTGCTATCAGTGGAAAGTATTTTTAACTAATCTGTTATTAAGAAAGTAATATTTTTGTGTTTCAGCCAAAACAAAGACTGTATCTAATAATCTGTTAGAAACAGATAATATATGTCTGAGATCCATGTTTCCTATGATCTAAACTGTATTTTCCGATTTAAATTAAAAATATAGATTCAGAAAGATTCATATTTTTCTAATGACTTCATTCTATATTATTTTGTTGGATTGCAGAAAGAAGCAAGGAATTGTACTTGTATTAAAAAATAAAGAAAACTATTAGGTATATTTGTACATGAGTGCAAATGAGTCTACGCCTGTTTAATAGAAAAGATGGAAATTATTTTAAAGTGAGCTTTAATACACTTTTATATAAACAATCTTGAAGTACAGTTTAGTTTGGTTGTATTTACCTAACAAGTACCATAAGCCTTGTATTTATTCTCATTTGTATAATCCTAGCCCATGACTTAATGTTGACGGTTTGCTTTGTCTTTTGGATGACCTAACCTACGTTAACAGGTACACAGAACATTTTAGAATTTTTTCAAAAATAATAATGAATCACTTTATCAATAAACAAAGATTAAAAAAAAGAAAATTTGTTGAAAAAACTGACTTACTGATTTTCTGTGAAACCAAAATCTTTGTACTGCTACAGCTCACTCTGACTGAGAGTGACGAGATAAAAAATAAAATATATAAAATAAAATTTGTTGACAAAACTAACTTATTGATTTTCTGTGAAACCAAAATCTTCAGACGGCTACAGCTTGCTCTGACTGAGAGTGACACTAATCACCTTGGGTTTTGTAAAAGAGCAAGTTGAAATCAAAACATTGGGTATCTGAATTTGTCCTACACAGATTTATGGGTTGTTTTTTATTTTTAAGATTAAATATTATGTATTGTTGATTGTACTTAAGAAAAAAGTCGCTTTTATAATTTAATCCCACAGATAAATGTATACCTGTAACTGAAGGCAAAAACTAACGTATCATTAATTATTCTCAAAATTAAAAATATACTGTCAATTTCTAAATAATGACAATAGTAAATATAAAGTTTCCTTTCTATTTTTCACTTCATCCTCTGGTAATGAATGAAAAAGAAGACAGCTTTAGAAATATAGGACAGGGATTTTCTGTTGACGAAACAGGAAAGTTCTACAAAGGGACAGTCATTTGTGGCTCTAGGGCAGAAAATATGTAACAAAGAACACAACCTAATATATAAACACATGAAGATTAGCCCTAAAGCAGCTATTTGTTCCATCCTTATTTAAGTTCATTCGTTGATATATCTTGGCAAACCTATTTCAAAAGCACCTGATATTTATTCACACACTGTATGAGATTTCTGACATCTCTGTATCACATACATTTCTTACTATTGTGGACCTTCTTTTTAAGCTAGTGATTCTAATTAGAAGAATGTGAGCATGCACATGTAGCAGAGAATGAGGCTAGTAGCAGAGCAGAATAAGCCTACATGTTATAGCTATTGTGGCAAGAGCAAAAGAAAACAACAACAAAAAGTGCTGCATTTCTTTGAATAAACGCTCTGACTTAACAATAATGTATGCATGCCTTTATAATCTTACATATATTTATTAGCTAGCTGAAAACTTGACCAAGTCTCTGAGAAGAATTTGATGAAGATAATGGATTTGTTTTTAAACACATTTACATTAAAGTTTTGAATCTGTAGAAAAATTGGGAAGGTAGTGCAAAAACATTCCTGTATGTCTTGAACCTAATATTCCCTATTATCCACAACTTATATAAGAATGATTAATTTATTTATTACTAATAATAGACTGATACTGACACATCCTTGTTAACTAAAGCCCATCATTTATTCTGATTTCCTCAATTTATAAATAATGTTCTTCTCCTTTTACGGTATCTCATTTAGGTTAACAATTCCACTGAGTTGTCATGTTTATTTCAGTTTCTCTTGGCTGTGACAGTTTTTTAGACTGTCTTTGTTTTTGATGATCTTGAGGGTGGTGAGAAGTGATATTCTGAGGAGTAGTAAAATATTTTGTAGGATACCTCTCTACAGAATCTATTGTTTTTCTCAGGGTTTGACTGGAGTTACAGGTTTTGGAGAGGAGGACCAGTTGTAAGAGTGTGTTCATCACTTCATATGAAGGGTATATATTATCAGTAGGTTTTTCAGCACTGATGTTAACCTTGATGGCATGTTTAAGCTAGTGTTTGTCGGGGTTTCTCCACTACAAAGTTACATTTTTTAACTCTTTTTATATTGTACTCTTTGAAACCACTATGCATAGCCTACACTTAAGAACTAGGGATTTGTTCTCCCTTTCATTGGAGGAAGTGTCTACGTTATTTAGAATTCTGCTACACAGGAGATGTGTATCTTCTCCAATTATTAATTTCATTTGATCTCTTATTATAACAACATGAACTCATGGTTATTTGTTTTGTATAACTGATATTTTTAGAGTTTTTTTTTTTTAACTTTTACCTTTTTCAGAATGTCATATAATTGCAATCGTAGTACGTGTAGTCTTTTTTATTTTTACATTGACTTGTTTCACTTGACAATATTCATTTTAGGTTCACTCAGGTCTTTTTATGGCTTGATAACTCACTTCACTTCATTGCTGAATAATTCTCCTGTATATGAACATACAATTTGTGTATTCATTCATACTCCTGCATATGAACAATACAATTTGTATATTCATTCACTTATTAAAATATTTGGGATTCTTCTCATTTGCAGTGATTATGAATAAAAGTGTTATAAATATCAGGTTTTGTATAGACGTACATTTTCAAATCGGTTAATATCTAGGAACATGACTGTCGGATCTCCTCTTCAGCTATGTTTAGCTTTACAAGAAATCTTCAAAATGTTTTCCAAAGGGGTTGTGCCATCTGACACTCCTACCAGCAGTGAAAGAGAGTTCCTGTTGTTCCACATCATCACCAACATTTAGTGTTGTTAGTCTTTGGATTTTGATGTTTTAAATCAGTGTGTAGTACTAGCTTATTGTTGCTTTCATTTGCAACAATGTAATTTTATCTAATATCAAATGGTATTGAGCATCTTTTCACGATTATTTTCTTTGATAAAGTATGTTTACAGCCTTTACCTATTTTTAAATTTGGACTTTTTTCCTCATTGTTGCATTTTAGCATTCTTTGTATAATTTAAATGCAATTATTTTATCATACGTAGGTTTTTCATATATTTTCTCCAGGTGAGTGACTTGTCTTCAAATTCTCTTAACAGTATCTTTCACAGAGCAGAAGTTTTTAATTTTAAAATGTCCAACGTATTTTTCTGTAATTACTTTGTTTTGCTGTTATATCTAAAACTTGTCACCAAATCTGTGGTCAACATGGCTTTCTCCTGTTTTCTTTTGGAAGTTTTATATTTTGTCATTTTACATTTTGTTCTATGATCTAATCTTTGTTCAGTTTTACAAGAGGTTTAAGGACGATGTTGAGATTCATAGCTTTGTATATAAAAAAGTTTAATTTTTTGCATGTGGAAAAATTTACAATTTTATAGCACTATTGCTAAATCTTCTATCTTTTCTCATTGAATTGCCTTGATCTTTTCTGAAAGATCAGTTCACCTTATTTATGTGAGCCATGTACTCTGTCCCATTGATCTGTATGTCTATGCTTCACCAATACCATATTATCTAGATTATGGTAGCCTTATAATAAATGTTTTCCACATGTCACGTGATCTCAGCTATGATTATTTGTTGTAACATATTGCTCCAGTTTTGGAGATTAAGGGGATTCTGTGTGACCTCAATTATCTGATGTGCCCAAGAAAATTCATTGATTTTTCAATTTGTTTGTCTTCTTTTTTTTTTTTTTTGTCAAGAACATGGGAGTGGTTAATGTTAGGTTTTTTACATAACAAAGCTTAAATTGAAAGTGTTACAACTTTCAGACATATTATACACACATAATTTGTATATTATATAATAATAAAAATTTGGTAACAATTGTCTACCAAGTCCTCGTTGAAAAAGCAAAGAAAGTTTAAGGGAACTAAATTTTTTTCCTACAATAAGAAATTCTAAATTAATTGGGATAAAGAAATAGTATGTTCATTTATAATTTAATCTGTGCTAAATTTTCTATAGGTACAAAAATTACCAGTTTTCAAATTCATCTAGATACTATCAGGTATTTACTATGTTGATTATTATACTAAAAAAAAAGGAGTGATTATTGTACTTAAAACAGAATGCTACTCAATTTTAAAGATATAAAAAGGGATAGCTTAAGTAAAAAAGTAGTTCCCATTTTTATTCAACAATTGGTAAAATAAGACCACCTTTTCTTTGTGCCTGCTTCAGTATACTTGTAAAATATGGAACGGGTAACTTTTCCATTGTAGGACTAATTTCAAGGGAGTCCGCTAGGTAAGCTGGTCTTAAGTTATGTTTTCCATAGAAAATATATTTTCAAAGTTGTTAATATATTAGATATTGGATTTGATTGATTTGTTATAGAAAAAAACAATTTCTATATCATCACAGAGATATGCAGAGGAGTAAGTAATTTAATCATTTAATATATTTGCCAAAAATGTTTATATAAAACTTTTTTGCCAAAAGGTTTATATAACACTTTTTGCCAAAAGGTTTGTATAAATCGATTATGATATTAGAAAATTCATGAATTTTGTCTATGTATTAGTCATCTATAGATTTTAGTGGAAAAGTAACATAAGCAAAGGAGTTTCTTCTTGATATTTTTTATACTGCAAAATATTTACTTATATTTTGAGAGGTCATTTATATTTCTGAACTTGATTGTGCATGCTAATTATTTAATTATAATTTATTTTAACTGGACATTTATCAAATGCATATAATTATGTGCGAATTTAGGACTATCTAAATACAGGTACCTAAAGTACGTACCTAAAATATGTACCTAGAGTACCTATGAACTTTTAAATTTTGAACTAAGCTATTTAAAAGTAACATTAAATATATATCACAGAAAAAGAGGAAGAAGAAAATTGATTTTTTAAATAATGAGATTTTTAAAAAACAATTATAATGCAAAATTTATTTTAATTCACCTTTCTCGTCTCTGTGCACATTAAAGAAATAATACATATCTTTTGATCCCAGGAAAATTCCACTTAGTGACTAGATAGGCTAGCTGGCCTTTCTGAATGTTGATTATTTCCTCTGTGGAAGCAAGGAAGATATACTTAATCTACCAAAATTATGAAGGATTGTCTAGATGAAAACTTGAGATATATTCTAGCTCTAAGAAAATAACTTATCTGTTCTGTTATATTATTTTTTGAGAGGACACAAATCGCCATAGATGGAAAAAAATATATTTTTCTGTTTGGATTCTAGAAAAGTGTTCGTTGTTGTTGTTGTTTTTCCTAGCAGCTGCAAAAGTAGCAAAATATTTGCTTTCTATTTGTCTCTAAAATTTTTGGCTTTCAGGATTTTAATTTAGATTAACCACTTGTCATTTTCATATCAATCTTCTATTGGTGTTTGAAGTAAATATTCCAGAACCCTGTACATTTTTTACCCTCTGTATTGAATTTATTCTCTCTATTGATTCCGATTGCTTTAGATGTTTATTTAGAAGATATTTTTAAAATGAAATTTCTTGTTTCCTTCCATCTTAACAATTTGAAGGCTTATTGGTTCAGTTATGTAACTAAAATGCAGTTTTGGTGTTAATAATTCAGGCCATAAGTAAACTGAATGTATAACTTTTATCTTGAATAGGTAATTGATATAAATGTTTTCAAAAATATATCAGTAAAGAAACATAAATTTATAAAATATTTAACCAATTATTCCCTTAACATCACATTTTGTTGAAGGAACTACACTTTGATGTGTTTATGCATTTTTAAACTACTAAAACTTAATTTCATACATTTAGTGGAAGCTTTTGGTTAATATTAACGCCTAAGTAAAGCCAGACACAGAAAGGCAAACCACATGGTCTCACTTATGTCCGGGAGCTAAAAATTAAGCCAGTTGAACTCATGGAGATAGAGAGTAAAACAATGGTTACCAGAGGATGGGAAAGGTAGTATGGGGGAACAGGTATTGGGGATGGTTATTGAGTACAAAAATATAGTAAGAATGAATAAGATCTAGTATTTGATATCACAATAGCATGCCTACAGTCAACAATAATTTATTGTACATTTAAAAATAACTCAAAGAGTAGAATGAGAATGTTTGTAACACAAACAAATGATAAATACCTGACATGATGGAATACCCAATTTACCTTGATGTGATTATTACATATTGTATGCTTGTATCAAAATATCTCATGTACTCCATTAACATATACACCTAATATGTAATCCCCAAAATCAAAAATTATAATAAACACATGAATAAAAATCGATAAATACAACCTTAAGAGAATTTTTTTTTTTTTTACAATGGAATTCTGAAAGCTTACAGTTGATTCTTCAACTTACACTTTCAGGTAATAATTTTCAGTAGTGCCTTACTCAGGCCAACTGGAAGCCTTTTTCAAACCACAGGAGCTCTCACTGTTTCAGGAGTCACTCTCTGTGAGTTCACTTTGCCTTTGGATCTCTGTGGGGGAGAGAGGCCTTGAAACAGAATGAATGAATAAACAAACATATTCTAAGGAATGTAGATATTTGTGTCTTGGCATGACAAAAACAATGTTCTTTTAAATTTGTCTCTCTACATGAATACTTTGACTAGTTTTGTAAGTGCACGTTTACAGTTTTCTTTTTCAACCACCCAAGGGCTTACACACTTTGAGGCTTTGTACTGATAAATTACAGCATGCCTTTCTTATAACAAAACATGTCTGTCTTTAGAACTTCATAAGAGCTTCTGATATATGTAGTGAATTAACATTCTTATTTTATAGAGTCAAAAAGAAAGTGGTTGTTATCAATAGCTATTTTCCTGTTCTAATATTTCTTTGTTACTATAATAGTACAGCCTGCATTGACACTTGAACCAAGAAGCCTGTAACTGGCCGGTGAATGTGCCATTAATTTTTGTTCCACATTCAATGACAATGAAGTGCCCAATATGCATGAAACTACAATTCTCATAAAATGACTTGAAAATAGATGGCTGAAAAATTTGTAGCTCTCTTATGACTCTTATTTGAGAACCTATTCTAATAACCACTTATATGTAATCAGATGGACTTCATGCAATCTCATCTTGTAAATGGACCATGTGAATGTTTTCCTATTATTGCTGCCATAGCTCACAGATTATATAAGAATTCCTAGTCATTCTGCCCTGAAACAAATTACTATTCTAACAATAGAAATCTCAATGGCCTTCACATAAGTCGTGGCTTTATAATGTGAAGACTGACATAAGAACTGCTTGGGGGGCATAGAATTCACCCATTAAACTGTCTTTGCTAAATTTGCCTCTGAGCTGTTTTCTGTAGATAAATAAACAGGGAAAATTGCTGCAAAAAAAGTAATTTGGGGTCTACTGTATCAGTCAATCATGGAGCATGGTATGCTAACATTTTTTTAAAGTATTTATGAAATATGAATATTATATATGTCTGTATATGTATAAAGTGTATACATAGGAATGTTAAATATGCATATATGCATATACCTAAATGAATAAACATATATCCATATATACATATGTATATATGTACATATATATGTGTATATATAAATAAATGTCTCCAAAAGGTCACCATTCAGGTTAGTCAGTTCTAGATAAGATTCATTACATTTATGCTCTGAGTAATGATATTGAAAGTACTTCATTTACATTTTGACCATTTTAGAGTAAGACAAATCTCAGAATCTAAGAGTTAAAACGTGTCTGGAAACTGAGAGATGCTTTTCTTTGCTGGCATGTGAATCTATTTAAAATCATGAGATAATAATTGTTGAATGAGATCTGTATATAAGTATTGCATTAAGTTTGAGAGGAAAGAAGCACCTCATTAGTATTACATATAAGATGGATAGAAAAATCTAAAGTAATAAAATAAGCACCCACAGAGATACACACATACACACAATATATATTTTGAAAAAGACATGGTAAATATCTTGCAACGTAATTGAAGTTTTTGCCATCGAAAGAAATGGCCAAAATGCAATTACTTTTGCACCAACCTAATAATTATTTTGACATGCTGATATTATGCATTAAATAATCTAAATAGTAACTTGTAAGAAAATTATGGAATAAAGATTTCAGCAAAACAGGCATAAAGAAAATAAACCGTAAAACACTTCTCAGCAATACTCACATTTTAAAATTTTTCCCCAAATTTTTATTTGCGTATGTGTGATCTATGGAAAATGTACCCACATTTAATCAACATAATGAAAAATTAATTTATTCCATGGCTTTTAAATATGTTTTAATTTAATGGCATCCCTTGAATAGGATAGCACTACTTATCTAGTTGTCTATTTCAGCATTGTAACTTCAACACCAAGGAGGAGATCAATGTTTGTTTTAATTTTTTATTATCTTTCCACAATAATATTGAACATTTTATGTTTTTTTAAAAGTATTTATATTCCAATACTGGGTATGCCTTCTCACTTGAAAATCATCAATGGTAGTAAATATGACTGCACTCATTATTTGCAGTATGCCATCTGGAATTTGGCAAGATTCCCATGATTCCTTGGCATCTCATGAATGAGAGATACAACTCAGTGCTTTAACTTTTCTTTTAGCCGAAGTGTTCAAGCTTATGAGCAGAGAAGAGTTTATGTATTTTAGCAGCACTGATACATTAGGGTTATAAAGTTTCATTTTGTCCTTTTCAGGCAAAAGAGATTTTTGACTTTTATAACTTTTTCTCAGGTTAACAGAGGAAAAAAATAGCATTAAAAGTGGAAGATCAATGTTCAGTAGAAAACAATCACGTTAATTATAACAACAGTAATACGATAATTAAGTAAGTACTGATGTGCTGAAAGTTCTACTTAAATTTGTTAAACATTACGGCTCAGATTCATTTGAATATTCCTACTCTATTATTGCTATTCGACAGAGTTAGAATTAAATGGGCTTGTTGTCAACCAATATGCCATGTTTTATTTTGACATCCCAACATGAGATCAAGACTTACATGGCAATAACTATTTGTAAACAAAATCATTATTATTTAATTTTCTCATTCTTGTTTGATGTGAGTATGTATGTGTGCATGTATAGGCACATTTAAAGACATATCCAGAGTATTATTAAACAGTATAATCCTGTTTCAAATAAAAAGATATAATAGTTCATTTTTACTTTGGGCAGTGACAGATTTACACACATACACACACACACACACACACACACCCCTTCTTAGAAAATACATTAAATTATTTTAAAAGGCGAGTTTTAAAACACAAAGCCCTTAAAATATTTGGAAATAAATATAAAACAATTTCTAATTAATAAAAAGATTATAGAAATACCATATTTTTTAGGAAGCAACATTTTGCTTATAAACAAAAAGAAGTTTTTGCTAACATATGTAGTAAGTTTCAAATGTTTATCAGTCTTAAGTAATTTTGCTTCAAAAACACCTTACTAATTAATATTAAACAAAAACAATAACAAGAAATGTATTATATATATGTAAAAATATCTCTAAGAACTTTAGAGAAAAAAGTATATCTATAAGGTAGTATAAATTGAGATGTAAACAAATACAGACATATAATTTTCAAGAACAAGCATTATAAAATATGCATTTTGTTAAAGTAATTTATATATTCAATATCTTTTAATTGGGAGCATTTACATTCAAGTTTAGTGTTGATACATGTGGATTTGACGCTGTCATTATGATTTTAGCTTGTAATTTTGCAGATTTGTTTATGTAGTCATTTTATAGTGTCACTGATCTGTGTACTTAAGCGTGCTTTTGTAGTGGCTGGTAATTGTCTTTCCTTCCCATTGGTAATGCTTCCTTCAGAAGTTCTTGTAAGGCAGGTCTGCTGGTAATGAATTTCCTCAGCACTTGCTTGTCTGAAAAGGATATTATTTCTCCTTTGCTTATGAAGCTTACTTTGGCAAGATATGAAATTCTGGTTTGGAATTTTGTTTCTTTAACAATTTTGAATATTGGCTCCCAATATCTTCTGGCTAAGAGTGTTTCTGCTGAGAGGTCTGATGTTAGTCTGATGGGCTTCCATTTGTAGGTAACCTGACCTTTCCCTTTCTAGTAACTTTTAACATTTTTTCTTTCATTTTGACCTTGGAGTATCTGATGGTTATATGTCTTCAGGATGATATTTTTATGAAGTATCTTACTGGGGCTCCCTGAATTTCTTGAATTTGAATGTTGGCCTCTCTATCTGCGTTGGGGAAATGCTCATAGATGATCTCCCAAAATGTGCTTTCCAAGTTGCTTTCATTCTCCTCATCTCTTTCAGGGACACCAAAGGGTCATAGATTTGCTCTCTTAACACAATCCCATATTTCTAGGAGGTTTTCTTCATTCCATTTATTTCACTTTTCTCTATTCTGTTCTGACTGTCTGATATGGTTTGGCTCTGTGTCCCCACCCAAATCTCATCTTGAATTGTACTCCCATAATTCCCATATGTTGTGTGATGGACTTGGTGGGAGAGAATTGAATAATGGGGACAGATTCTCTCATACTGTTCATGTGGTAGTGAATAAGTCTCACGAGTTCTGATGCTTTTATAAGGGGAAAACTCTTTCACTTGTCTCTCATTCTCTCTTGCCACCACCATGTAAGAAGTGCCTTTTGCCTCTGCCATGCTTGTGAGGTCTCCCTAGCCATGTGGAACTGTAAGTCCATTAAACTTCTTTCTTTTGTAAATTGCCCAGTCTCAGGTATGTCTTTATCAGCAGGATAAAAATTGACTAGTACACTGTCTTATTTCAGAAAGCCAATCTTAAAGTTCTGAGATTCTTTCTGGTGTTTTGTTCATTCTGCTATTATGATTGTATTATGAAATTATTGTGGCTGAGCATGGTGGTTCATGCCTGTAATCCCAGCACTTTGGGAGACTGAGGACAGTGGATCAATTGAGGTCAGGAGTTTGAGACCAGCCTGGACAACATGGAGAAACCCTGTCTCCACTAAAAATGCAAACATTAGGCGGGCGTGGTGGCAGGTGCCTGTAATCCCAGCTACTCAAGAAACTGAGGCAGAAGAATCGCTTGAATACAGGAGGTGGAGGTTGCAGTGAGCCGAGATTGTTCCATTGCACTCTAGCCTGGGAGACAAGAGCAAAACTCTGTCTCGGAAAAAAAAAAAAAAGAAGAAGAAGAAGAAGAAAAAGAAATTATTGTAATTATTGTAGTGTGTTTTTCAGCTCTGTCAGGTCGATTATGTACTTTTCTATACCGGCTATTTTGTGTGTCAGCTCCTGCATTGTTTCATTATGATTTTTAGTTTCCTTGGATTGAATTTCAATTTACTCTGATAGCTTAGTAATCTTTGTTCCTATCCATATTCCGAATTCTATTTCTGTTATTTCCGCCATATCCTTGCCAGAGAGGTGATGTACTGAATGCTCCAATTAAAAAAAGACACAGAGTGGTAAACAGGATAAAGAACCAAGATCGATTGGTAGGATAAAGAACAAAGATCCACTGGTTTCTTCCAGAAACCCATCTCACATGCAGTGAAACACATAGCCTCAAAATAAAGGGATGGAGAAATATCTACCAAGCAAATGGAAATCAGAAAAAAAGCAAAGGTGGCAATCCTAGTTTCAGAAAAAACAGACTTTAAACCAACAAAGATTAAAACAACAACAACAGCAACAACAACAACAACAAAAAGACAAAGACCAAGCAGGACATCACATAATGGTAAAGCATTTAATTCAACAAGAAGACCTAACTATTTTAAATATATATTCCCCCAACACAGGAGCACCCAGATTCATAGAGAAAGTTTTTGGAGACCTTCAAAGAGACTTAAATTCCCAGACAACAAGAGTGGGATACTTTAACACCCCATTTAAAATATTAGACAGATCATTGAGACAGAAAATTAACGAAGATCTTCAAGACCAGAACTCAGCACTGGAACAAATGGACCTGATGTATACCTATCTCTCCACCCGCAAACAACATAATATACATTCTCCTCATTGCCATATGGTACATACTCTAAAATTGATCACATAATCAGAAGGAAAACACTCCTCAGCAAATGCAAACATTACTAAATTCATAACAAACAATCTCTTGGACTACAGTGCAATTAACTTAAAAATCAAGACTAAGAAATTCACTCCAAACAGTACAATTACATGGAAATTGAATAACCTGCTTCTGAATGATGTTTGGGTAAATAATGAAATTAAGGCAGAAATCAAGAAGTTCTTTGAAAATAATGATGACAAAGATACAGCATACCAGTATCTCTGGGACACAACTAAGGCAGTAATAAGAGATAAATTTACAGCACTAAATGCCCACATTAAAGAGTTATAAAGATCTCAGTTTAACCACCTAACATCACAACTAAATAAACTAGAGAACAAAGAGCAAATGAATCCCAAAGCTGGCATAAGACAAGAGATAATCAAAATTAGAGTTGAACTGACAGAGATTGGAATACATAAAAACATTCAAAAGAGCAATGAATACAGAAACTGTTTATTGAAAAAAAATAATGTAACATATAGATTGCTAACTAGACTGATAGAAAAAGAAATAAGAGAAGATTCACATGAATATAATCAGAAACAACAAAGGGGATATTACCACTGACCCCACAGAAATACAAACAACCATCAGAAAATATTATGAACACCTCAATGCACATAAACTAGAAAAACTACAAGAAGTGGATAAATTCCTGGACACATACAGGCTCTCAATACTGAAACAGAAAGAAATTGAATCCCTGAGCATATCAATAGTAAGCTTTGAAATTGAGTCACTAATGAATAGCCTGCCATGCAAAAGAAAAAAAAAAAGGTTATAAACAGACAGATTCACAGTTAAATTCTACCAGATGTACAAAGAAGAGGTAGTATCATTCCTCCTGAAATTATTCCAAGAAATTGAAGAAGAGGGCATTCTCCCTAATTCATTCTATGAGGCCAGCATCATCCTGATACCCAAACCAGGCAGATATAACAGAAAAAGAAAGCTTTGGGCCAATACCTTCGATGAGTATCAATGCAAAAATCCTCAACAACATATGGGCAAACCAAGTCCAGCATCACATCAAAAAGCTTATCCACTAGGATGAAGTAGGCTTCACCCCTGGAATGCAAGTTTGGTTCAACACATGCAAACCAATACATTTGATTCCTCATATAAACAGAACTAAAGCAAAACTAACATGATTATCTCTATAGATGCAGAATAACATTTAGATAACATCCAACATGACTTTATGTTAGAAATTATCAATAAACTGGGTATTGAAGAAAATACCTCAAAATGATAAGAGCCAACTATGACAAACCCACAGAAAACATTATACTGAATGGACAAAAACTGGAAGCCTTCCCCTTGAAACCCAACACAAGACAAGGATGCCCTGTCTACTCCTATTAAGCATAGTACTGGAAGTCCTGTCCAGGGCAATCAGGTAACAGACAGAAATGAAGGGCATCAAAATAGGAAGAGAGGAAGTCAAACTATCCCTGTTTGCAGATGGCATAATCCTATATCTAGAAAACCCCACACTCTCAGCCCAAAAGCTCCTTAAACGGATAACTTTGGCAAAGTCTCAGTATACCAAATCAGTGTGCAAAAATCACTGGCATTCCTAAACACCAGCAACAGTCAAGCTGCAAGCCAAATCAGAAATTCTGTCTCATTCACAATTGCCACAAAAAAATATAAAATACCTACGAAAAGAATTAACCCCAAAGGTGAAAGATGTCTATAAGGAGAACTAAAAATTGCTGCTCAAAGAAATCAGAGATGACACAAAAAATTGGAAAAACATTCCATGTTCATGGATAGGATGAATCAATATGGTGAAAATGGTCATATTGCCAAAGCAATTTATAGATTCAATGTTATTTCTATTAAACTACTATTGAGATTCTGCACAGAACTAGAAAATAAAACTATCTTAAACTTCGTATGGACCCAAAGAGGTGTCCAAATAGCCAAGGTAATTTTAAGTAAAGAGAAGAAAGCTGGAGGCATAACATTACTCCATATCAAACTGTACTAGAGGGCTACAGTAACCAAAGCAGAATGGCACTGGTACAAAAACAGAAACACAGACAAATGGAACAGAATAGAGAGCCCGGAAATAAGTCTGCACACCCACAGCTATCAGATCTTCTACAATCCTGACAAATAGAAGCAATAGGAAAAGGACTCTCTGTACAATAAGTCACGCTGGGAGAACTGGTTAGCCATATGCAGCAGACTGAAACTGGACCCCTTCTTTGCACCGCATAGAAAAATTATCTCAAGATGGAATAAAGGCTTAAATTTAAAATGCAAAACTATAAATCCCTGGAAGACAGTGAAGGCAATACCATTTTGAACACAAGAATGGGAAAAGATTTCATGACAAAGATGCCAAAAGCAATTGCAACAAAAGCAAAAATTGACAAATAGTATCTAATTAAACTGCCCTTCTGCTAAGCAAGAGTGAAAAGACAACTTACAGAACGGGAGAAAATTTTTGAAAACTATGCAACCAACAAATGTATAATATCCAGTAACTATAAGGAACTTAAACAAATCTACAGGAAGAAAACAAACAACCTCATTAAGAAGTGGGCAAAAGACATTTTCAAAAGAAGACATACATGTGGCTAACAAGCATATGAAAAATGCTCAGCATCACTGATCATTAGAGAA
Organism: Macaca thibetana thibetana; assembly: GCF_024542745.1. NCBI lineage: Eukaryota > Metazoa > Chordata > Mammalia > Primates > Cercopithecidae > Macaca > Macaca thibetana. Next base: position 48,736,434 of record NC_065594.1, read on the forward strand.
ATGCAAATCTAAGCCACGATGAGATGTCATCTCACATTAGTCAGAATGGCTATTAATAGAAATTTAAAAACTAACAGATACTGGTGAGATTTCAGACAAAACGGAGCTTATGCACTATTGGTGACAGTGTAAATTAATTCAACCATTGTAAAATGCAATCTAGTGATTCCTTGAAGACCTAAAAACAGGAATACCATTCAACCCAGCATGCATATGTTCAGTGTAACATTCTTTACAATTGCAAAGACATTGGATCAACCTAAATGCCTATCAATATTGGCCAGATAAAGAAAATGTGGTACATAATACACCATGGAATACTATATAGACACAAATAAAAACATGAGATCATATGATTTACAGGAACATGAATGGAAATAGAGCCCAGTATCTTTAGCAGGCTAATGAAGTAACAGAAAACTGAATACTGCATGTTCTTACTTTTAAGTGGGATCTAAATGCTGAGAACACATGGACACATAGAAGGGAACAACAGACACTGGGGGCTCCTTTACGGTAGAGGGTGGGAGAAAGGAGATGATCAAGAAAAATAATTAATGGGTACTAAGCTTAATACCTGGGTGATGAAGTAATCTATACAACATACCCACATGACACAAGTTTAGCTATTTAATAAACCTGCACACAAACCTCTGAACTTAAAAGAACAGTAATTTATATATTCTAAATAATTGTAATTTAATGCAATATACCTTTTTAAGGTAGCATGAAAATTAAAGGTGAAAAAATAGTTGTTTTATGATGAAGATTATGAAGAAGATTACCAATAAACTTAATTTTATTGATCTCAAAATTTGGTATACAGTCATTGTGATTATTATAATGTGTCACTGGTTCAGGTGAGTAACAATGGATAGAAAATAGGGCACATAATCTCACCAACAGGGCCATAACATTTCCTTCATCTTAACTCAAATTTAGAAATATTTCACCCCGACTATTGCCTTGTCTCTTTTGTTTCTCTTTTCTTATAATATCTACTTTAGAAAATTTGCAATTGTGTATTCCTTCTTTGCCCATTTGATATGTACATCATCTTCTTCCAGCTTCTTGTCAGTTTTATAACTCAAGAATATGTAGGGAAAAAGATAGTGTACCTATCTCCCAGTCTCGATGGCAGAGGAGGAGCCTAACTTCTACAAGCACCAGTTAGCAAACACAGATGGCCCAATTACCTTCAGCAACCTCCTCTCTAGCGTCCTCCATTATTTTATCACTAATTCATCCCCATGCACAAAAGCTCTCCTGCCTTTCGATTCAGCAGAGCTCAGTTTAATCTCTCTCGTCTACTGCAATAGTCTTGAATACTGTTTTCCTCGCCTTTGGAACTTGTCTAGTGCAATTGTTTTCGACAAAACATACACATGTACACATGGGACCTTGTTATACAATACAGTGAGCATACTTGAAGAAAATAATGCCATGAATAGCTTTGGAGTAATTAACTATGCATAAGAAATTACATTGAATAAAACTTGTAATGCTGATTATTTTATGACCATTATGCTAATTGTTATATTTGTATTTATTTTACAAATAACTTGAATAAAATTTGCACAAAGTAAGTATATATTATTTTTCAGGAAAAATGTCTCCCTTCTTATTCCCTACATTTAAGAGTTTTTAATTGTTAAAATTATTTTTAACACTTCCCCTTCTGAATATTTGAAGATTCTTCCCTTTAACTAATAGTTTTAGAATTATTAAATAATTGCCTAGGAGCGGAGCAAGATGGCCGAATAGGAAGAGCTCCAGTCTCCAACTCCCAGCGCAAGCGACACAGAAGACCGGTGATTTCTGCATTTTCAACTGAGGTACTGGGTTCATCTTACTGGGGAGTGCCGGACGATCGGTGCTGGTCAGCTGCTGCAGCCCGACCAGCGAGAGCTGAAGCAGGACCAGGCATTGCCTCACCTGGGAAGCCAAGGGGGGAGGGAATCCCTTTTCCTAGCCAGGGGAACTGAGACACACAACACCTGGAAAATCAGGTAACTCCCACCCCAATACTGCGCTTTAAGCAAACAGGCACACCAGGAGATCATATCCCACACCTGGCCGGGAGGGTCCCACACCCACAGAGCCTCCCTCATTGCTAGCACAGCAGTCTGTGATCTACCGGCAAGGCAGTAGCGAGGCTGGGGGAGGGGCGCCCGCCATTGCTGAGGCTTAAGTAGGTAAACAAAGCTGCTGGGAAGCTCGAACTGGGTGGAGCTCACAGCAGCTCAAGGAAACCTGCCTGTCTCTGCAGACTCCACCTCTGGGGACATGGCACAGTAAACAATAACAAACACAGCCGAAACCTCTGCAGACGCAAACGACTCTGTCTGACAGCTTTGAAGAGAGCAGTGGATCTCCCAACATGGAGGTTGAGATCTGAGAAGGGACAGACTCCCTGCTCAAGTGGGTCCCTGACCCCTGAGTAGCCTAACTGGGAGACATCCCCCACTAGGGGCAGTCTGACACCCCACACCTCACAGGGTGGAGTACACCCCTGAGAGGAAGCCTCCGAAGCAAGAATCAGACACGTACACTCGCTGTTCAGCAATATTCTATCTTCTGCAGCCTCTGCTGCTGACACCCAGGCAAACAGGGTCTGGAGTGGACCTCAAGCAATCTCCAACAGAACTACAGCTGAGGGTCCTGACTGTTAGAAGGAAAACTATCAAACAGGAAGGACACCTACACCAAAACCCCATCAGTACATAACCATCATCAAAGACCAGAGGCAGATAAAACCACAAAGATGGCGAAAAAGCAGGGCAGAAAAGCTGGAAATTCAAAAAATAAGAGTGCATCTCCCACGGCAAAGGAGCGCAGCTCATCGCCAGCAACGGATCAAAGCTGGACGGAGAATGACTTTGGCGAGATGAGAGAAGAAGGCTTCAGTCCATCAAATTTCTCAGAGCTGAAGGAGGAATTACGTACCCAGCGCAAAGAAACTAAAAATCTTGAAAAAAAAGTGGAAGAATTGATGGCTAGAGTAATTAATGCAGAGAAGGTCATAAACGAAATGAAAGAGATGAAAACCATGACACGAGAAATACGTGACAAATGCACAAGCTTCAGTAACCGACTCGATCAACTGGAAGAAAGAGTATCAGCGATTGAGGATCAAATGAATGAAATGAAGCGAGAAGAGAAACCAAAAGAAAAAAGAAGAAAAAGAAATGAACAAAGCCTGCAAGAAGTATGGGATTATGTAAAAAGACCAAATCTACGTCTGATTGGGGTGTCTGAAAGTGAGGGGGAAAATGGAACCAAGTTGGAAAACACTCTTCAGGATATCATCCAGGAGAACTTCCCCAACCTAGTAGGGCAGGCCAACATTCAAATCCAGGAAATACAGAGAACGCCACAAAGATACTCCTCGAGAAGAGCAACTCCAAGACACATAATTGCCAGATTCACCAAAGTTGAAATGAAGGAAAAAATATTAAGGGCAGCCACAGAGAAAGGTCGGGTTACCCACAAAGGGAAGCCCATCAGACTAACAGCAGATCTCTCGGCAGAAACTCTCCAAGCCAGAAGAGAGTGGGGGCCAATATTCAACATTCTTAAAGAAAAGAATTTTCAACCCAGAATTTCATATCCAGCCAAACTAAGTTTCATAAGTGAAGGAGAAATAAAATCCTTTACAGATAAGCAAATGCTTAGAGATTTTGTCACCACTATGCCTGCCTTACAAGAGACCCTGAAGGAAGCACTCAACATGGAAAGGAACAACCGGTACCAGCCATTGCAAAAACATGCCAAAATGTAAAGACCATCGAGGCTAGGAAGAAACTGCATCAACTAACGAGCAAAATAACCAGTTAATATCATAATGGCAGGATCAAGTTCACACATAACAATCTTAACCTTAAATGTAAATGGACTAAATGCTCCAATTAAAAGACACAGACTGGCAAACTGGATAAAGAGTCAAGACCCATCAGTCTGCTGTATTCAGGAGACCCATCTCACACGCAGAGACATACATAGGCTCAAAATAAAGGGATGGAGGAAGATTTACCAAGCAAATGGAGAACAAAAAAAAGCAGGGGTTGCAATAGTAGTCTCTGATAAAACAGACTTTAAACCATCAAAGATCAAAAGAGACAAAGAAGGCCATTACATAATGGTAAAGGGATCAATTCAACAGGAAGAGCTAACTATCCTAAATATATATGCACCCAATACAGGAGCACCCAGATTCATAAAGCAAGTCCTTAGAGACTTACAAAGAGACTTAGACTCCCATACAATAATAGTGGGAGATTTCAACACTCCACTGTCAACATTAGACAGATCAATGAGACAGAAAGTTAACAAGGATATCCAGGAATTGAACTCATCTCTGCAGCAAGCAGACATAATAGACATCTATAGAACTCTCCACCCCAAATCAACAGAATATTCATTCTTCTCAGCATCACATCGTACTTACTCCAAAATTGACCACATAATTGGAAGTAAAGCACTCCTCAGCAAATGTACAAGAACAGAAATTATAACAAACTGTCTCTCAGACCACAGTGCAATCAAACTAGAACTCAGGACTAAGAAACTCAATCAAAACCGCTCAACTACATGGAAACTGAACAACCTGCTCCTGAATGACTAATGGGTACATAACAAAATGAAATCAGAAATAAAGATGTTCTTTGAAACCAATGAGAACAAAGATACAACATACCAGAATCTCTGGGACACATTTTTAAGCAGTGTGTAGAGGGAAATTTATAGCACTAAATGCCCACAAGAGAAAGCAGGAAAGATATAAAATTGACACTCTAACATCGCAATTAAAAGAACTAGAGAAGCAACAGCAAACACATTCGAAAGCTAGCAGAAGGCAAGAAATAACTAAGATCAGAGCAGAACTGAAGGAGATAGAGACACAAAAAACCCTCCAAAAAAACAATGAATCCAGGAGTTGGTTTTTTGAAAAGATCAACAAAATTGACAGACCACTAGCAAGACTAATAAGGAAGAGAAGAGAGAAGAATCAAATCGATTAAAAATGATAAAGGAGATATCACCACCGACCCCACAGAAATACAAACTACCATCAGAGAATACTATAAACACCTCTACGCAAATAAACTGGAAAATCTAGAAGAAATGGATAATTTCCTGGACACTTACACTCTTCCAAGACTAAACCAGGAAGAAGTTGAATCCCTGAATAGACCAATAGCAGGCTCTGAAATTGAGGCAATAATTAGTAGCCTACCAACCAAAAAAAGTCCAGGACCAGATGGATTCACAGCTGAATTCTACCAGAGGTACAAGGAGGAGTTGGTACCATTCCTTCTGAAACTATTCCAATCAATAGAAGAAGAGGGAATCCTCCCTAACTCATTTTATGAGGCCAACATCATCCTGATACCAAAGCCTGGCAGAGACACAACAAAAAAAGAGAATTTTAGACCAATATCCCTGATGAACATCGATGCAAAAATCCTCAATAAAATACTGGCAAACCGGATTCAGCAACACATCAAAAAGCTTATCCACCATGATCAAGTGGGCTTCATCCCTGGGATGCAAGGCTGGTTCAACATTCGCAAATCAATAAACATAATCCAGCATATAAACAGAACCAAAGACAAGAACCACATGATTATCTCAATAGATGCAGAAAAGGCTTTTGACAAAATTCAACAGTCCTTCATGCTAAAAACGCTCAATAAATTCGGTATTGATGGAACGTACCTCAAAATCATAAGAGCTATTTATGACAAACCCACAGCCAATATCATACTGAATGGGCAAAAACTGGAAAAATTCCCTTTGAAAACTGGCACAAGACAGGGATGCCCTCTCTCACCACTCCTATTCAACATAGTGTTGGAAATTCTGGCTAGGGCAATTAGGCAAGAGAAAGAAATCAAGGGTATTCAGTTAAGAAAAGAAGAAGTCAAAGTGTCCCTCTTTGCAGATGACATGATTGTATATTTAGAAAACCCCATTGTCTCAGCCCAAAATCTCCTTAAGCTGATAAGCAACTTCAGCAAAGTCTCAGGATACAAAATTCATGTGCAAAAATCACAAGCATTCTTATACACCAGTAACAGACAAACAGAGAGCCAAATCAGGAATGAACTTCCATTCACAATTGCTTCAAAGAGAATCAAATACCTAGGAATCCAACTTACAAGGGATGTAAAGGACCTCTTCAAGGAGAACTACAAACCACTGCTCAGTGAAATAAAAGAGGACACAAACAAATGGAAGCACATACCATGCTCATGGATAGGAAGAATCAATATCGTGAAATGGCCATACTGCCCAAGGTAATTTATAGATTCAATGCCATCCCCATCAAGCTACCAATGAGTTTCTTCACAGAATTGGAAAAACCTGCTTTAAAGTTCATATGGAACCAAAAAAGAGCCCGCATCTCCAAGACAATCCTAAGTCAAAAGAACAAAGCTGGAGGCATCACGCTACCTGACTTCAACTATACTACAAGGCTACAGTAAGGAAAACAGCATGGTACTGGTACCAAAACAGAGATATAGACCAATGGAACAGAACAGAGTCCTCAGAAATAATACCACACATCTACAGCCATCTGATCTTTGACAAACCTGAGAGAAACAAGAAATGGGGAAAGGATTCCCTATTTAATAAATGGTGCTGGGAAAATTGGCTAGCCATAAGTAGAAAGCTGAAACTGGATCCTTTCCTTACTCCTTATACGAAAATTAATTCAAGATGGATTAGAGACTTAAATGTTAGACCTAATACCATAAAAATCCTAGAGGAAAACCTAGGTAGTACCATTCAGGACATAGGCATGGGCAAAGACTTCATGTCTAAAACACCAAAAGCAACGGCAGCAAAAGCCAAAATTGACAAATGGGATCTAATTAAACTAAAGAGCTTCTGCACAGCAAAAGAAACTACCATCAGAGTGAACAGGCAACCTACAGAATGGGAGAAAATTTTTGCAATCTACTCGTCTGACAAAGGGCTAATATCCAGAACCTACAAAGAACTCAAACAAATTTACAAGAAAAAATCAAACAACCCCATCAAAAAGTGGGCAAAGGATATGAACAGACATTTCTCAAAAGAAGACATTCATACAGCCAACAGACACATGAAAAAATGCTCATCATCACTGGCCATCAGAGAAATGCAAATCAAAACCACAATGAGATACCATCTCACACCAGTTAGAATGGCGATCATTAAAAAGTCAGGAAACAACAGGTGCTGGAGAGGATGTGGAGAAATAGGAACACTTTTACACTGTTGGTGTGATTGTAAACTAGTTCAACCATTATGGAAAACAGTATGGCAATTCCTCAAGGATCTAGAACTAGATGTACCATATGACCCAGCCATCCCATTACTGGGTATGTACCCAAAGGATTATAAATTGTGCTGCTATAAAGACACATGCACATGTATGTTTATTGCAGCACTATTCACAATAGCAAAGACTTGGAATCAACCCAAATGTCCATCAGTGACAGACTGGATTAAGAAAATGTGGCACATATACACCATGGAATACTATGCAGCCATCAAAAGGATGAGTTTGTGTCCTTTGTAGGGACATGGATGCAGCTGGAAACCATAATTCTTAGCAAACTATCACAAGAACAGAAAACCAAACACCGCATGTTCTCACTCATAGGTGGGAACTGAACAATGAGATCACTTGGACTCAGGAAGGGGAACATCACACACCGGGGCCTATCATGGGGAGGGGGGAAGGGGGAGGGTTTGCATTGGGAGTTATACCTGATGTAAATGACGAGTTGATGGTTGCAGCACACCGACATGGCACAAGTATACATATGTAACAAACCTGCACGTTATGCACATGTACCCTACAACTTAAAGTATAATAATAATAAATTTAAAAATAATAATAATAATTGCCTAATATTTAATTATCTATATTTTTATGAAGTTCTGATATACTTTGATTTTCAAGTCTTCTAGGACTCAATTTAGTAATATTTAAGACTGTGTATGTATCTACTAATGTAAAATAATTTTATAGTTTTCTGTCTCCATTTATTGTTTTCTTTTATCATGACTTATGGACTTGTGATGCATTTGGAGGAGGACAGCTGACTCTTCTAATAGTCTGGCTCATTCCGTCGACCATGACCTAAGATTTTTTAATCTGAGTTTTTAAAACTGTGTTTTCGTAACTCCTGACTTTACATTCACTTTAACAAATTGCAATTTTACATAACAAACTTTTGTCTATATCTTTACTGTAACAGAGATGTCACTTGCAGAATGCTTAAGTTTAACCCATATATATACATATATAGATAGATAGATATAGATATATAGATATATGGAATGTTATGGCAATGTTGGTCAGATTCTGTGTTTTATTTTCTATCCATTGACCGATGTTACTCACCTGAAACAATGACACATTATATACATAGGTTTACATAACTGAGAGGTGACAAGTGATATTTGCTGATTGCTAGTTCCATAGGATTAAACTATATCTTAACTAATTATGTATTAGGGAGCCAGTTAGACCTCTTCTCTATATTTGATATTGTAGTAGGGTTTCCAGAAGGTCTAAGGTTGCAACTTCACATTCAGGAGATGAAAAAGTAACAAGAACTCCATTCTACGCAGACTCAAACTCAAACTTTGATGTTGGCTCACATTAGATCTGAAACTTATGGATAAGGATATGTGTCCAGTAGGCAAGATCGGGATCTAATATCTACCTGTCAGCTGATAGTAAAATTAGTTTCAGTTGAAATACATTGGAATCATGTAATAGGTTACCTGATTCAATTTTATATAATTATTCTCCCTTATATGGATACCTGTGCCTCACAGAGGAGAAAATGTAAACTACATATCCTAGATTTCTTTACATTTTTAGTCCCAGGTAGATCTGTAAAATGCAAAATAAATAAATAAATAAACAAACAAACAGATAATATTTGAAATGAAGAGGAGAAAGAAAAATCCATTATTCTCTGGAGGCAGGTGCAAACAGTTAAATGAGCATATTTGAGAAGCCTCCAGCCTTGTATTGGTCAAGAATACACAGATGAAATAAATTTAACAACTAAGATAATCAAGAAAAATAAATTCATCCTATGGTAATGATTTATTTATTCATTAAAGAAATATTTCTTAAGCTCCTACTATATGCCAGACAGCAATATATGTGCTGAAGGTACAGATTAGAACAAAAAAGCAAAAATATCTGCTTTACCGTGAGTAATCTTAATATTCTAGTGACATGGAAAGAGGTACATGCCTGCCCCTCTCTCTTTCTGTGTGTGTGTGTGTGTGTGTGTGTGTGTGTGTGTATTTCCTGAAGCTAAGGTGACCTTTTGATTGTGTCAAGCAATACAATGAAGCAGAAGTAACATTGAACAATTTTTAATTCTGCCCTGAAAATGTTTAAACATTTCTGTTATTGCTCTTGGAATCTGTTGTTCCATATGAACAAGCCTGTACGAATCTGCTGGAGAATGACATACCATATGGAGGACTGACTTTCCTCAGCAGTTCCAAAAGAAACCGTGATAACAGACACATTTTTTAGAATAATTGTAATAAATTACAAGTGAAAATAATAATTTTTTTGTTAAAAATGGTGTATATTTATATAGCAAGTTTAAATATTGGATATTAATCAAAGAGAAATATTGGATAGTCAAATATTGGATACTAAAATGAAAGATAAAAGATTTAACTACTTACTTACTCATTTGAAAATTAGTAAATTACAGTTAGCTGCCCCATAGGATAAAAGTTTCTGGAACATTGTAACAACTTCATTATAGCCACTACTTTGTTAGTAAACAAAAAATTTAAGTATAGGTTAAGTATTTTGTATTAAAGGGGTTGCCAGTCTATTCAGTTGTGTAATTTGTATTTTTCCACATGACTTCATTCAAAAATGTGCTGAAGATCTCTGATAATATTGGTTTTAATCTGTTTAATTTCCATAATATACATAAATAATGCAATCATTTATAGTATATGAAAATAAGAACTTTCAGAAAACAGAATTAAATTAACATATAAAAACAACAAACATAAGACTTATTCTTTACCTATAATAAAATTTGCACCATAAAAATATTTCAAAAATATTTTATATACTATAATCTTTTTAAAATTATATTTTTGAAGAAAAAAATATTTTTTTCATTAGTACTAAATCTAAATTCTATTTTTCAAGTTTCATAAACATGTTTTCTAATTTGGAAATATTTTGGAAAGGAATGTTTTGTCAAATGATTTTCTTCAATTGTAGATATATTCTTCTGTTCTCATGCTGCTAATAAAGACATGTGTGAAACTTGATAATTTATAAACAAAAGAGGTTTAATAGACTCACAATTCAGCATGACTGGGGAGGCTTCAGGAAACTTACAATTATGGCAGAATCAAACATGTCTTTCTTCACATGGCAGTCATAAGGAAAAGTACTCAGCAAAAAGGGAGAAAAGCCCCTTACAAAGCTATGAGATCTCATGAGAACTCACTATCAGGAGAAGAGCAGGAGGTTAACTGCCCTCATGGTTCAATTACATCCTAATGGGTCCCTCCCATGACACATAGATATTATGAAAAGTACAATTCAGGATGAGATTTGTGTGGTCACAGCCAAACAATATCAGTAGATTTATTGCCATTTTTTGAGTGAGCAGTATATTCAGAGTGGTCTTACTGTTTTATAGAGCAATGCTATTTCATTCTTGCTAAATTTTACTAATATCACATAAAATCATGACAGTTGACATTAATATAAACTAATAATTACAAAAGAGCAATAAACTGTAACAAAAGGACATATCATTCCAAGAAAAATGCAGGTTCTTATTAAATTGTGCATGGTGGTAAATTAGGCTTCTCAATATTTCTGTGAGCATGTCTTCTTTCATTAGAATCAGTTTTGTTTATGTTACTGGTGAATGCTCTTCTTACAGCCTCTCTCATGTAAGTGGATTGAAAAAATGGGGGTGGAGATTGATAAAACTTAGTTACCATGGTAAATTACGATCTTATCAAACTAAAAGTGAATAAAAAATATACAACTCAACACACTCCATTATTCTTATTGTTTGTTTCTTCATCACTATAATGAAATGCTGTGTACTAGAATTTGTTATAAACAGAAGAAAAAAATTCAATAAACACTCTAAAAAGAAAATTAAATTTTGAAAGATTGACCAAATTACAGACAATGTTAGGACATTATATGAATAGTAAAAATATAGAATTTCTGTTTAATTTATTATAAGCAATGTATTCTATTTCCTGAGTAAATGTGTTTATAAAATAAATAACATACTGGTACTTCTTTATGATATTAAGGAAATACTCTGATAAAAATTTTAGTGATAGAAACCTGTAAATAGTAACTGACACTTTTCTTATTAGTATAAATTAACTTACTAAGAAGAAAAGTTAAATTTTTCATAAAATATTGTGATTGAAGAGCTTGAAAAAATAAGAAAATAAAAAATACTTATTTTATAACCTAAAATGAACACTTATTCTTCTAAGTTAATTTAAAATGTATTTTGACTCTGCTATTCTAGACATAAGTTTATTTTATTATGATAGCACTTGTAAGTGAAAGTACAATAAATAAATAACTGGATTTGTTGACCAGCCCTGACTACTATAACTAGCCCCAAGTGACAATTCCCTAGGCATCTAAGAAAGACTAAGAGCCTATAAGCAATATTTTTGTAGCATTATCAATCAAAAAATTTTAGTAGCAAAAGCAAATTTAGAGCAGTCGTTTTCAAACTGTAGTGAATGGAGCTGTCCATGGTGCAGCAGGGTATGAGAACACTGGAAATGGAAAGCCAAGTAAACAGGATTTCTTGTCCTATTTTAATTTAATTTTTAAGTTAATTTAAAATGTCTTTTGACTCTTTGTCCACCCCTTTTTCAACCAAAGATCCACTTCTCTCCTTTTTTATATAACAGTATTTCTCATCAAACTTTGCTTAAAGCAAAAATACATGTAAATGTGTATGTTCGTGTGTGTGTATTGCTTTAAAATGCTTCATACAGCCATGATTGATTCAATTCGTGTTTAGTAAGTCGAATTGTTACATCAGTAAGCTATGAGAAAAATTTACAGACTTACATATGTGATTACTTTTTAAAACTATTATGATTATATAAAAATGTATCTCTTATGTAAAAAATTAACATTTTTACCTTCTAGATTTGATTGTGACATATGCTGAATATTGAAAATTTTCAGTTTTTTCCCTTAATTTTTGTCTTCCAACTATGCCAAGAAAATTTCAAATTTTCTATTTTTCATGAAACCAAGTTAAACATATGGCAGTAGTATTATAGGAAATGAGTGGGTAGCTGGTATTTGTTATTAAGTTTATTCTGAAAAGATTTGAATATTCACTTAATTTTGAGTTTATATTATTGATGTGCTTATATACTAAGACAATGTAATAGAATAAAAAATAAATTTTTTATTGATAGAAATCATTTGCATAATACATATTCTAAATTTAACATTATTTTTTCAGTCATATAAATTATATTTCCATGTAATTTGACAAAGTTTCTTAACCTTGCCATGAGCTTGTTTCAATTGAAAAACTAAAGAAATGACGGTTTTAGCTAAGTATAAAATATGGACAATGTACCTTCAATATAAAATTATATTTACACAAATATTTATAATGTTTATTATCAACTAGACTTTTGGCACCCTCTAAAAAATTCTAAGTGTAAAATAGAAAATAAAACTAAAATATACTTCAATAATATTTTAACATTACATAACAGTTGTATGATTTGTAAAATCAATTCTTTGTTAGAGCATTGACAAACTAAAGGGTATACAAAGAGCACATAACAAAATTAAATAATTTCATTAACAATTAATAAATATTAACATCTGTAATTAATGTTTGAACATAGCATTACAAAATGGAGAGTTGGAAATTGTTGTGAAAATATTATCCAAAATTATTAAAAAATTACTCTGCTTCAGATGACTTAGTTATTTGCTTTTTATTACATATTTGTCATTTCTGATTAAGGGACTTTTATATAGAAAGAGATTTAAAAGTGTCTTGGAAATAAGAATGCCAAAGAATCAGAAGCCTAAAGTAATAAATTCAGTATTATTTATTTTCAGTAAGAGAAGCAAGATAGTATTTAGTCATGGCATGAAACTGAAGACATAGAACATCACTTACTAAATAGGTTGCTAAAGGTGTTATGCTGTGAACAGATGCACATTGCACTCATTTGTTTTGTATAGTATTCTGAATAATAGACTGCTTCATTAAGCAAAACCCTGTGTGAATGTGTGCGTGTTTCTATGTGTGGTTATTAAAATAAATGAAATCATATAAACTTGTCACAGAACTTAAAAATACTTTGTACATGCAAAAATCTTTTATAATTTTCTTTAAGGTGTGGGAAAGAATAAAAAATGTAAAGAAAAGACACAAAAAAGTCATTAAGAAGCTACTTACCAAAGCAGAATATTGTCACAAAAGTAGTTACAGATCTTTGAAATTGCATATGAAGAGATGGTGGGTGTAGGAGTATGGAGCAGAAAGTGAGTGCTCCAATTTGTATCTCTTTCAATACTGTGTTTTAGAGGTGGTTGAATGGTGCTTTGAAGTTTAGCTTCATTCAACCTTATTATTAGTCTCTTAATCTGCAATAAAGGTTAAGGTCCCTTAACTCTTAATTTACAAAGATTAAGATCTCTTAAACCTTAGTTGCCTAATCTACAACAGTCTCCTCCCAAATAAACATGCTTTTGTTCTTCTGTTCTTTCCTAATTCGTTCCTTCCCTCTGCCTTCTTTCAATCCTTCTGCTCTCTGTCTCTGTCTCTCTCTCATTCTCTCTCTGTGCACAATATAGTTTGGAATTTAAAAAGCCATTGTCTTTTACGATATCTTTTATTCTGGAAGAAAAAATCTCTCAACTGATTTCAGTAAGGGTGATCCAGGAAAGACAAAAACATACATACATTTATTGCATGGGATTGAGGAAAAATTTATCAAACAAAAAGCTCTCCGACTGGTCGGTCTCTCACTGACGTAAATAAACCTTTCATTGACAGAGGAGAGTTGTGCTATAAAGGAGAAATACAGAACCACATCTTTTAAAAATTAATTCACTTATTCATTTAACAGAGGTGACAAAACCCATAGAGAGCTGGAGTGGAATTGAGGACAAAATTAGTTTAAAAATGCAAATCTTGTTTTTAAAATAACTTCTTCAGAAATAGAAGAAACACAAAGAAACAAAATTTCCATATGTGGGTTTCCAGATACTGGCTCACCCCAGGTATTATCCACAGATTCTAGGTTCCTCCACCAGAAATGAAAATTTGTTTCAATCCTCTTTTAATATAAAATATGTGAGAAAACTTTTCAGAAAACCAAAACACTTTTTACATAATACAAACATCTTTTATTTTACCTAGTTTAGGACTTGCTTTCCTTGATTCTGCTCAACAAAGGGAAGAATTGTGAAGAAAAATCTAAAACTTGGATTAATGTATTGTTAGGGACACAATCAAGTACCTTCCTTTTGTATAAAGATCAATTAATGTATCACACATTACATATGCATGAATAAATCTGAGAAAAACATGAAATAATTCCTAAGAAATTAAACACAAATGTGGTCAAATTGATGGCAAATAAGAACAGAGAAAAGAGCAGTCAAAAATTTGTAATGGGGAAGTCCAACAAAGATAAGATCAGTTTTCTCTTCCAAAGAATAGAAGGGATACCTTAGTGCAGATAATCAAAATTAATATCAACACAGGGAGAAACAAGGCATTTTCACCGTGAAAACTATGCACATTGCATTGTACACTGCAATGGGTATTTATGTTAACTATGCCATGTATGCTTTTTTTTTTTTCATGAATATTGACTATGGTATTATTTGAAATCAGGATATGACCTCACAAATTATAAAAATTTGGTCATAAATTACCTATATTTACAAGGTGAATTAAGAATACAGCAAATGTAAAAATTCAGAGATTGAAATATCATGTAAATATGTGTGTTCTAATAATTTTGAAACAGTACAACTTACAAAGAATTGATAGGAGAAAAGGTGGCATATGGGGGCTGAAATTAATTAGCCAATTTTCTGATCTGTAATAGCTTGGATTTCTTAAAAGCGTATTGCAAAATGCATAACCTAAACTTATATGACAATTTTAAGATGGTAGTAGATTGATTTGAAAATGAACGTCTCCTTGCATCTATGTCCTTTGCAATCTCTCTTTGTGTATGTGCCCTTAGTAATGTGACATTACAGATCTGACCATCTAACCATGGATAGAGATGATTTCTGCATCCTCTTGATTATTGATAATTCTTGCAATTTAATGTGATCAACAGAATTAGGTGAAAACACAGTTGCAAGAAATGTGGGCTTGAGGCTCAGGAGGACTTCCCCTGGGAATCCTGCCACCACATTTGTGAACAAGTCAAGGCTACCATGGTAGATTATGACAGAAGATGTAGACCAGTCAACAGAAATCTGGCCCATGATTATATAAACCAACAGAATCAAGATTAGCAGACCTATCTGTTTTACTGTTGAGTGCAGAGGGATGAGAAAACACATCCTACAGGAGAACTAATGCCCAACTGATACAAACACTGATGAATCACTTTTGAGTCACTTTGTTTTAGTGTCATGTACTAAGCAGTAGTATTGACCTTAAATAAAGAAAGGGTAAAACTAAGCATAACTCTTCTATTTGATGACTTAATTTTAATTATTAAAAAATATTTTTACCATATATCTCACAAACAATACCTGACTCTATGGTATATAACAAAGACACACCTAAAAAAAATAAGAATTTTTAAAAGTTGAGAAATATAGGTGAGCCTGACTAGTAAGTATAAAAAAAGGTTAAAATAAAAATAATAATCTTGTTTTGATCAAATATGTATATAAAATAATGTAATATTGAATAAAATATGTCAAAAAGTTGAAAAATAGAGAAAAATACAATGATCCCCTCACCTAAATCCAAAAATTAGTCACATTCTGGAATATTATTTACATGTCTCTTTAAATGAATTTGTAGATATTCTGATAGTCATCCGTGACTAAACTAGAATCTTTTAAATAATAATATGCTTGCTTATATTGCAACAATAATATTATTCATAACAAAATTAGCATAAATTATCAAATATTGCCTTATATCTTATTAATACTCAACATTCTCCAAAACATCTTACATAGGTGTTTTTTATTTTATTTTATTTTATGTTTTGTTAAAGGATATTGTCAAGCAACAATGATTTGTCCAACTTTTGTACCTCTTTAGTCTCTAAACCTACAAAAATTCCCTCCCAAACACACACACTTTTTTCCTTTCATTCTTTCCTACTTCCTCCCTTCTCTCTGCATTTCTAACCTGCTCTCTCTGTGTCTTTCTCTTTTTCTCTCTCTCTCTCTGTATAATGTAGTTTGCAATTTAAGAAGCCATTGTCTTCTACAGTATCTTTTGTTCTGGAAGAAAAATCTCTCAACTGTTTTCAAAAAGGGTGATCCAAAAAAACAGAAATGTATCCTGCTTTACACTGAAATGTTCAAGGTAAATTAACTGTAAATACAGATACTTAGACTAATTAATGTATGGTAGATATAAGTGCTGCCCTTTCTATATTAAACTCTACCATCTTTGCTCGAAATTTTCCCCAGAATAAACATATCATACATTTGGTATGTATTTTGAGTAACCCACAGATACTCATTTTCTCCTAGGCCTTAATTCTTAACCTTAGACTCTGGAAAAAAAGAAAAAAAAAAAAACATTCAGCTCTCCTCTGAAAATTGATACCACCTGTACCAATTTAATGGGGAAAGATTTACTTTCCAAACAGAATTGTAAGATTATATTCACACAAGGGTGAACAATTCTTGAAATTCAGGAGATTTATCTGGTCATATTCAAGTTGTGTCTACTCCTTTATCTTTGAATCAGATTCCAGATAAACACCTTCTGGGATATGATTCAAAACATCTTAAAATGTTAGTATTATGTCTAGCACGCTATGGGCTAAAAATTCCATAGACTTAGGAAAAATTAGAGAACAACTCATTAATGGATAGATCCTACTAAATGATTTTCCAAACATCCCTAGTATCACCTGAACCCCAAAGCAGAAGGATACACATCTATATTTGAAGACTTTATATTCAGAAGTGTTCTGGTACACTGTGTTAGTCTTTTAACCACTCCTGTCCTCCCAGTGAGGAAACCACATGAGCAGTGATATTGATTCATTTCAGAACTCAGGGCCATCAACAAAACTGTTATTCCTTACTTCTTGGAAATAATAAACTAAAATACAATTCTCTCATGAATTCCACCTGAAGCCACCTGCTTCACTGTAGTGTATTCTTGTATGGCATTTTTCAGTGTGCTTCCAAACTAGAATAGTCAACAGCTCTTTCCCTTTGCCTGTTGAGGACAATGACATGTGGGCATTCATATTCCTAGAATTTACCAACCCCTGACCCATCAATATTTTCTCCATGTCATCAGTCAAGACAAAAATCTACATTTCATTTCTGATTCAGTTCTGATGTAATACATAGATGACTACCTACATTGTACAGAGAATAAAGAAAACTATATAAAGAACTTTACTTACTTATTCTCTTAGTATATAGGGAACATAAAGTTTCAAAAGATAAATTACAATTTTGCCAAAATGCAGTCCCTTTTTTAGGGCATGACTATCTGAGGAAAGAAAAAGCCCTCTTTTATAACTCACTAAAGACTACCCACACTTATCCTAGAAGTCTTACAAAACAAAAACAAAATAGATTTCTAGGCTTAAATGGATATTGCAGATAATGATTGTCAAATTTTTCTGAGGTTAAAATGCTACTTTATACGTTGACTAATGGTTTAAACATAGTTTTAATGGCACAGAACTCCTCACCATAAGGTCAAGTCTTTCAGAGCCCAAATAGTGCCTCACCCAGGAAGGAGAGGTTCTCACATTTACATGAACCTCCCTCCCTCTGCTTCCTCCTCCTCCTCTGGCAAAATGGGACTTGTGAAAACACTGTAATAAAGATGTTCTGTAGTGATGTGCTCCATAGGGTGCTATTCTCTCTCATGCTAGGTTTAACAAGATTATCACTGTCTCATTGAGTCAAACAAGTAAAGAGTCTGTGAGGTCTCTTCAGCCCTCTCTACCTAAACAAGTAAAAATGAGGTTCAGTACTGATGGGGCTGTGCCTGGCACTCTCATCTATCTCCCAGTGTAGGAACATCGATGGCCACAATCTGCAGTATTACCAGAAAGCCTTTACTTTTGAACAGGGTTCCCAAATAACAGGGATGCCCTGTGGGCCCTCCAACAAACCACCCAGGTTCTCTTTCCTTCAGGGCCTCACTGGTCTACATTTGCCATTTGAGTTATAGGTTCCAGCAACCTCTCAGTTTTCTAATTGGGGCCTATGACAGAGGGACACTGGTGCGGGTTAGCAGAGCCCATCAGGTTTCTGGACCTGAAATCCCATGGACCTGTAAGCTCCCAGAGTCAGATGAAAGATAAATGCCTTTTGATAATCAAGTGTTTAGCTATTATCGGGCCTGGGTGGAAGCTGAACACACGAGCCTACTGAAATCTATTTAACTGAATTGACTACAAGAAGATGGTATCTTAAGTTGTAGTTAAAATATAAAGAGTGGTTATATGTCGAGTCTCAGAGGATGTTATCTGGAAATTCAAATAAACTCAAGAAGCAAGACTATGATCACATAACAAAACTGCTTTGTTTTCTGTAGTCTAAAGTGTTCTAAGGAAACCTACATTGACAATACATTTTCTTTTTTTTTTTTTTTCTAATTCAATACATTTTATTTTTATTTTTTTTAATTTATTTATTATTATTATACTTTAAGTTGTAGGGTACATGTGCATAACGTGCAGGTTTGTTATATATGTATACTTGTGCCATGTTGGTGTGCTGCACACATCAACTCGTCATTTACATCAGGTATAACTCCCAATGCAATCCCTCCCCCCTTCCCCCTCCCCATGATAGGCCCCGGTGTGTGATGTTCCCCTTCCTCAGTCCAAGTGATCTCATTGTTCAGTTCCCACCTATGAGTGAGAACATGCGGTGTTTGGTTTTCTGTTCTTGTGATAGTTTGCTAAGAATGATGGTTTCCAGCTGCATCCATGTCCCTACAAAGGACACAAACTCATCCTTTTTTATGGCTGCATAGTATTCCATGGTGTATATGTGCCACATTTTCTTAATCCAATCTGTCACTGATGGACATTTGGGTTGATTCCAAGTCTTTGCTATTGTGAATAGTGCTGCAATAAACATACATGTGCATGTGTCTTTATAGCAGCATAATTTATAATCCTTTGGGTATATCCCCAGTAATGGCATGGCTGGGTCATATGGTACATCTAGTTCTAGATCCTTGAGGAATCGCCATACTGTTTTCCATAATGCTTGAACTAGTTTACAATCCCACCAACAGTGTAAAAGTGTTCCTATTTCTCCACATCCTCTCCAGCACCTGTTGTTTCCTGACTTTTGAATGATCGCCATTCTAACTGGTGTGAGATGGTATCTCATTGTGGTTTTGATTTGCATTTCTCTGATGGCCAGTGATGATGAGCATTTTTTCATGTGTCTGTTGGCTGTATGAATGTCTTCTTTTGAGAAATGTCTGTTCATATCCTTTGCCCACTTTTTGATGGGGTTGTTTGTTTTTTTCTTGTAAATTTGTTGGAGTTCTTTGTAGGTTCTGGATATTAGCCCTTTGTCAGATGAGTAGATTGCAAAAATTTTCTCCCATTCTGTAGGTTGCCTGTTCACTCTGATGGTAGTTTCTTTTGCTGTGCAGAAGCTCTTTAGTTTAATTAGATCCCATTTGTCAATTTTGGCTTTTGCTGCTGTTGCTTTTGGTGTTTAAGACATGAAGTCTTTGCCCATGCCTATGTCCTGAATGGTACTACCTAGGTTTTCCTCTAGGATTTTTATGGTATTAGGTCTAACATTTAAGTCTCTATTCCATCTTGAATTAATTTTCGTATCAGGAGTAAGGAAAGGATCCAGTTTCAGCTTTCTACTTATGGCTAGCCAAATTTCCCAGCACCATTTATTAAATAGGGAATCCTTTCCCCATTTCTTGTTTCTCTCAGGTTTGTCAAAGATCAGATGGCTGTAGATGTGTGGTATTATTTCTGAGGACTCTGTTCCCTTCTATTGGTCTATATCTCTGTTTTGGTACCAGTACCATGCTGTTTTGGTTACTGTAGCCTTGTAGTATAGTTTGAAGTCAGGTAGCATGATGCCTCCAGCTTTGTTCTTTTGACTTAGGATTGTCTTGGCGATGTGGGCTCTTTTTTGGTTCCATATGAACTTTAAAGCAGTTTTTTCCAATTCTGTGAAGAAACTCATTGGTAGCTTGATGGGGATGGCATTGAATCTATAAATTACCTTGGGCAGTATGGCCATTTTCACGATATTGATTCTTCCTATCCATGAGCATGGTATGTTCTTCCATTTGTTTGTGTCCTCTTTGATTTCACTGAGCAGTGGTTTGTAGTTCTCCTTGAAGAGGTCCTTTACATCCCTTGTAAGTTGGATTCCTAGGTATTTGATTCTCTTTGAAGCAATTGTGAATGGAAGTTCACTCCTGATTTGGCTCTCTGTTTGTCTGTTACTGGTGTATAAGAATGCTTGTGATTTTTGCACATTAATTTTGTATCCTGAGACTTTGCTGAAGTTGCTTATCAGCTTAAGGAGATTTTGGGCTGAGACCATGGGGTTTTCTAAATATGCAATCATGTCATCTGCAAACAGGGACAATTTGACTTCTTCTTTTCCTAACTGAATACCCTTGATTTCTTTCTCTTGCCTAATTGCCCTAGCCAGAACTTCCAACACTATGTTGAATAGGAGTGGTGAGAGAGGGCATCCCTGTCTTGTGCCAGTTTTCAAAGGGAATTTTTCCAGTTTTTGCCCATTCAGTATGATATTGGCTGTGGGTTTGTCATAAATAGCTCTTATTATTTTGAGGTACGTTCCATCAATACCGAATTTATTGAGCGTTTTTAGCATGAAGGGCTGTTGAATTTTGTCAAAAGCCTTTTCTGCATCTATTGAGATAATCATGTGGTTCTTGTCTTTGGTTCTGTTTATATGCTGGATTATGTTTATTGATTTGCGAATGTTGAACCAGCCTTGCATCCCAGGGATGAAGCCCACTTGATCATGGTGGATAAGCTTTTTGATGTGTTGCTGAATCCGGTTTGCCAGTATTTTATTGAGGATTTTTGCATCGATGTTCATCAGGGATATTGGTCTAAAATTCTCTTTTTTAGTTGTGTCTCTGCCAGGCTTTGGTATCAGGATGATGTTGGCCTCATAAAATGAGTTAGGGAGGATTCCCTCTTTTTCTATTGATTGGAATAGTTTCAGAAGGAATGGTACCAACTCCTCCTTGTACCTCTGGTAGAATTCAGCTGTGAATCCATCTGGTCCTGGACTTTTTTTGGTTGGTAGGCTATTAATTATTGCCTCAATTTCAGAGCCTGCTATTGGTCTATTCAGGGATTCAACTTCTTCCTGGTTTAGTCTTGGAAGAGTGTAAGTGTCCAGGAAATTATCCATTTCTTCTAGATTTTCCAGTTTATTTGCGTAGAGGTGTTTATAGTATTCTCTGATGGTAGTTTGTATTTCTGTGGGGTCGGTGGTGATATCCCCTTTATCATTTTTAATTGCATCGATTTGATTCTTCTCTCTTTTCTTCTTTATTAGTCTTGCTAGTGGTCTGTCAATTTTGTTGATCTTTTCAAAAAACCAACTCCTGGATTCATTGTTTTTTTGGAGGGTTTTTTGTGTCTCTATCTCCTTCAGTTCTGCTCTGATCTTAGTTATTTCTTGCCTTCTACTAGCTTTCGAATGTGTTTGCTCTTGCTTCTCTAGTTCTTTTAATTGCGATGTTAGAGTGTCAATTTTAGATCTTTCCTGCTTTCTCTTGTGGGCATTTAGTGCTATAAATTTCCCTCTATCGGGTAGCACGTGGTACTTATATGACAATACATTTTCATTTCATTTGTGGAGCCCCTGGGAGATGGACAATTCCCAATTAGATCCTACAAACCACTTATTTCTTCATAACCTCATCTGTCATGACTGTTCTTCACTCTGCTTGATACAAACTAGCAACCTTTCTGTTCCTCAAAATAAATGGTTGTGCTTAGGCCTCAGGGCTATTGCAATGGTAATGACCTTGCCTGGAACAGTGTTCCCAACATACGGACATGGCACCTCCTGAACTTCCTACAGATGTTTTCTCAAATGTCACCATGTCAGGGTTCTATTCTGTCTCTTTTCTCTATCATTTGCACTTATAATCTTCTAAGATACTTATAATTTACTTTTTTTTATTATAGATTACAGTGAGTTTATAAAATATTTGTTCTTTAATTCTAGGAGTTTTAAAATTTTTGTTTTTTTCTTGTTAATAACTGGAGCATGCAAAGTACATGAAATGATATCTGGCAGCTTAACAGTCATTCAATATATAAGTGGAATGAGTGTGACATGGAGCATCTCGCTTTCAAATTCTACTCTCATACAAAGTATTAATTAATTTTTTTCACAAGTGTTTTCGGCTATGTTATTAAAAAAATAGCAATCTAATCATATGTTTTCTTTAGACTGTTCAATCTATAAGCCACAATCAATTTTTGAAATTTTAAAATGTTCAGGTTGGATATTAAAATACAGCAGGGGGATGACTTGTCCACGGTGAATTCAATATAGCTCACATACGGGTCAAAATAAAGGAAAATATAAAATATGTTATTCAGCATAATGAGCATAGGGTATTTTGAAGATAGTGAAATGAAAGCAAGTGTTATAAAAGTAGCTTAAGATAAATTTAAACATTCAGAATTGAGGGAAAACTATTTAAAGATGTGAGAGACTATCATTTTAAACCTAAGGAGTAAAAGTCATTAAAGAAATTGAATGTAGAGATTCAAGAAGGAGAAGAAATACATGATACAGAAGATTCCTTAAAAATGTGTGGTAAAATGAGCTATGAAATACAAATGCAAGCATTAACTCCCATCACGTATTCCTCTGGGGAGAAATTAAAGAAAAAATCATTTACTGTGTGTGAGTATGTCTCTCTGTACACCAGCATGCAGAACGTGAGACTGTGGCCGCCTGGATTGCTCACATGAAAAATTCCCTCAGAGTGTGGTGGTGGTGGTGGTGGTATAGTTGGGGGGGAGGGTGTGTGTGTAAGAGAGAGAGAGAGAGAGAGAGTCTTTGTGGTAGTTCTACGGGGTTGGAGAGGATTGTAAGTGCATTGATAGGCTTGCCATAATAAAGAAGAAGAGTGTAACAGCTTTAAAATAATTCCCTGGTGTAGAGATAATGTGATTTACTAAGATAATCAAAATCTTAGTAATGAATTAATAATATTGCTTTGTTTTTCTTAAAATATGATTGTAGCAATATTCTCTATGCTTTTGAATAAAATCTAACTTTACTGAGCAACATATTGTAATCAAAATATTGATACATTATGATTAAAAATGTCATCCCAATGATATAAAGGAGATTTCAATGACTGGTTCAATAAATAATCAATAAAATATGTTACTGGGGGGAACTTGCCCCCAATATTTCAATGTAGGTTCTTTCTATTTTCCATAAGTATCAGCCAGCTGAGAAATAAAGAGAGACAGTATAAAGAGAAGAATTTTACAGCTGGGCTGTCAAGGGCAACATCACATATTGGTAGGACTGTGATGCCTGCCTGAGTCTCAGAACAGGAAGTTTTTATTAAGGGTTTCAAAAGGGGAGGGAGTGTAAGAACAGGGAGTAGGTACAAATATCACATGCTTCAAAGGGCAAAAAGCAGAACCACTAATAAGGATCTAACAAAGATCACATGCTTCTGAGGGAACAGGACAAAGTGCAAAAGCAGAACTACTGATATGGGTTTATGTTCAGCAGTGCACGTATTGTCTTGATAAACATCTTAAACAACAGACAACAGGGTTCGAGAGCAGAGAACCGGTCTGACCACACATTTACCAGGGTGGAGTTTTTCCCCACCCTAGTAAGCCTTAGGGTTCTGCAGGAGACCAGGACGTATCTCAGTCCTTATCTCAACTGCATAAGACAGACATTCTCAGAGTGACCATTTATAGACCTCCCTGCAGGAACACATTCCTTTCCCAGGGTATTAATATTAATATTTCTTGCTAGGAAAATAATTTAGCAATATGTTTCCTACTTGCACATCCATTTATAGGCTCTCTGTAAGAAGAAAAATATGGCTGTTTTTGCCCAACCCCACAGGCAGTCAGACTTTATGGTTGTCTTCCTTTGTTCCCTAAAAATTGCTGTTATTCTGCTCTTTTTCAAGGTGCACTGATTTCATATTGTTTAAACATACATTTTGCAATCAATTTGTACAGTTAACACAATTATCACAGTGGTCCTGAGGTGATGTATATCCTCAGCTTACTAAGATAGCAGGATTAAGAGATTAAAGACAGGCATAAGAAATTATAAAAGTATTATTTGGGAACTGATAAATGTCCATGAAATCTTCACAATTTATGTTCCTCTGCCATGGCTCCAGCCAGTCCCTCCATTCAGGGTCCCTGAATTCCCACAACAATATGCAATTTTTAAAAAAAATTTTCTCTACATCAGACCAATTCATAAGATATTTTTGCTTTGAAATTCAGAGTCACTCAAAGTAGCTCAAAAATCCATGTTTCTATGTTACAAATGGGTTTTCCTAGGCCCAAAGAAGAAGCATTCGGCAATGAAAACAAAAATATGATACCATGTCATTTGTTTGTCATCATTGGAAACTGAATTTACCAGGAAATGAACACTTATGCTCTAAAGAGCCAGTCAATGCATTTTTATATACAGAATTTAAATGAAAATCACCTTTGTTGGCCAGGCGTGGTGGCTTACGCCTGTAATCCCAGCACTTTGGGAGGCTGAGGTGGGTGGATCTCCTTAGGTCAGGAGTTTGAGATCAGACTGACTAACATGGTGAAACCCCGTCTCTACTAAAAAAATACAAAATTAGCCAGGTGTGGTGGCAGGTACCTGCAATACCAGCTATCTTGGCAGGTTGAGGCAGGAAAATCACTTGAACCTGGGAGGTAGAGATTGCGGTGAGCCAAGATCGCACCATTGCACTCAAGCCTGGACAACAAGAGTGAAACTCCGTCTCAAAACAAAACAAAACAAACAAACAAAAAACAGAAAATCACCTTTGTTATTATAAATCCCTAAAGATGGTATATTGCATTATTAATATTTTTATTTGTTAAAATAAAATAAATTTTAACCTGTTAACCTGAACTATAGTATAAAATGGTATGAGATACATATTTACACATTATGCTTTTTTACACCTAATAGAGAGTATAATATACTTAACCAGGAAAAGGAGAAATAAAAATAAATGGTTTGCAAGGAGGGTAAAGAATATTCTCAAACTTTAAAAGAACCAATTTCTATCAGTACCAGATTGCATACTTTCACAATTTTTAATGGGATATAATATTTTAGTATTTTTTAAATGACTGAATCTAATCTTAAATGATACAAAATATGGTAACTGCAATAAGTATGCTGAAAGTAAGATGATCCAAATATATAGCATTGAGTTGAATCAGAGAAGAGGTAAACAGTGAGATTTCAGATACCAAAGGTTAGGGAATTGATGACTTACTTATATCTGCCCAATGTAACATTAGGAGAAATAGGAAAAGGTGTGTCTGTAGTTGTGGCATTTTTTTTTTCTTGATGCTTAGAGATAAACTCAGGTTAGTGACTATAGTTTTTAAGCAGTGATAACAAGGGAACATAAATTTACTAAGGGAAGCACTTTCCCCCCATAACACGCTTGACTAAGATTCTATAATGTAGAGAGAGAATGAGCTTCTGTGCTTCAAGTTGAAGCAGTCATGAGTAGTGGGGGTTTGAATGGTAGTCTTTCGTTTTTGTTTTGTTTTATTCCTCATTAGAAAAATGCACATCTAAACCACAATGAGATACCATTTCAGATCAGTCAGAATGGTGACTATTATAAAGTAAAAAAGTAACACGTTGGTGAAGTTGTGGGAAAAAAGGGACACTTACAAGCTGCTGGTGGGAGTATAAATTAGTTCAACCATTGTGGAAGAAAATGTGGTTATTCCTCATAGACATAAAGACAGAAATACCATTTGACCCAGCAATCCCATTACTGGCTATATACCCAAAGGAAGATAAATCATTCTGTTATAAAAACACATCCACACATATGTTCACTGCAGCACTACTCACAAAAGCAAAGACATGAATAGCAGTCTTAACACTGAGGCTCTAACTTATATTACCAGTAGCCTGATAGTAAAAACTGGATCAAGACTCTTGCCTTCACATCCAATTCATCTTTTTTCAAATGATCTCAAGCTATACAACATTATTTTAAGATAGAGGAATAAGGAGAATATCTATATTATGAAGGGAAAAAACAGTCTTTCGAGTTTTAAATTTAAAAAGACCAAAGTATTTGACTGTGGTTTTCTGCATATGGAACTGACCAGAAATAATAAATCAGAAGATTACTGTTTCAAAAAAATTGTATTGCCAAAGATATCAAAATCTCCTGACATTTTCAACTTCTAGAAATCACCCTCCAGCCTGGCCGACATGATGAAACCACATCTCTCCTAAAAAATACAAACAGTAACCAGGCCCGGTCACGCGCCTGTAATCTCACCTACTCCGGAGGCTGAGGCAGAAGAATCGTTTGAACCTGGGAGGCAGAGGTTGCAGTGAGCCAAGATTGTGCCACCACACTCCAGCTTGGGCAACAGAGTGAGATTCCATCTAAAAAGAAAAAAAAAAAAAGAAATTACCATATTACCAGGCTGACAAATGTATACCATATGAAGTGGAAGTGGAAGGCATAATTTCATAATGTCCAGTTCAGAAGAGGCAATGGAAGATAAAAGGGAAGAATTTTCAAGCAACAACGTCAATGACCATGAGGATTAATGGGCAAGAGAATTCTTCCTAATGAACAGTACATTGAGCTGTAAGATGAGCTGATATTCTACTTCCAGTGAAGCAAATTTTTGCATTCTTTCTAAGCATGAATTAATAACTACTAGGGACATGCAACTTCTGAGTGATTTCAGCAGTATCCCTTTGCTGTAATGTGAAGTTTTTTGTGTGCTTGTTTTTTCCTTAATTCCTTTCATCTTGTTCCTACTTTCTTTTTATTTTAAAAGGTCTGAGGGTATAGGTAATAAATATTTTTATTTGTAAGTCACCTGACCACAATAATCAAAAACTGAACATGCTGGAGGGCATTGCACATTGCAGAGAAGAGCTAAACAAAGTTATTCTTTTTCTTACTTAGGTAAAAAGTACCTGTATTTATATGTAGAAAGAGGAGGAAACGAGCATATTTGAGAGGCAAAATGAGGACACAAATTATCCTTTAATAAAAGCTACATATACCACCCATCCTCTGTTGCTTTTAGGGATGGCCATGCAATTAAGCACTGATCAAAGGCAGAAAGACCGCTTCTCTGGAGTTTGAATAGAAGTGTAGCATTTTCTGATTTTCTGGGAACCTTAAGACACCTTGTCCCTTCTTTGTTCCTTCCTGTTTCTACTACTTCTTGCCAGATGGAATTCTCACGCGGACCTGCAGACCAATCACACACACTTAGAATGAAAAAACAAAGAGCTGGAAAGTATGAAGTCTTCTGTACACTTACTAGATTAGAACCACCATCCCATTTCTGGATTGCATCTATCAGGATCTTTGAGGGAGATTTTTAAAAATTGTTTCAATTGTTATTGTTTTTATTTTTATTTTCTGTTAACAGAGATGTCATAGAGTCCATGAGACTGCTGAAAAACCAAGATCAGAAAACTGTCAGGAGCTGGTGGAGACTGAGCAGTGGAGGATAGAGCCCAGCACATAGAGCAGCAGTCCCTTAGGATGCAGCTGCTGGCTCTACTGGAAATAGACTCTCAGTGCCACTGACGCAATGAATACTTTCATTGCTGTTCTTAAGTGAATAACTCAAGGTCCAGAAAAGTAGGTTAATGCATTCAATTGAAGAAAGGGACTTTATTCAGTCTAATATATTAAAATATTCCAAATAAATGGAAGGGTTACTGAAAGCTCAGAAGCAAAACAACAAGCAAATAAACAAACCAGTTGCCTATTGTATTAGTATGTGCCTTCTAATGTTAACTGTATACCAATATTATTTCCTTGGATTCACCAGAGGCACTTCAAAAATTTACTTCTTGGTTTAACAAGCAAATAATTGAATAAATTATTCAAATAGTTCCAAAATATGTGCAAATTCTCAAATTTAAATGCAAATACTTAGATTGAAACTTGATTCAACATAACATTCATGTTCCTTGTGTTAAGAAGTAGCTAACATCCTATATTAGTTGAGTGGCAGAGATATTGTTAGAATGACTGAACTGTATAATTTTAAGGAATGCTATTTGGAAATGATATAAAAACATGAATTTTAAAAACACACACTTAATCATTAAGAGAACTCATATTTTAGACTATATCCTTTCTAGCAGCAGAAAAAATAATTATGATTATTTGTTATTACCTAAATCATATGCCACATGGACTACAAAGAGATCATCATTTGTGCATATTGGTTTTTTGATGGAAAAGCTGATGGTCCGTTAGGAATGATATATAAAAGGGATCTCCAAATGACAATCACATTTTGAAATTAGATGGCATAGGAGGATTAAGTGGGCAGAGATAGTAGCTACAAATATAAAAGAAAGCTGGCTGCGCTCTGCAAGGATTTAATCAAATCTGGAATAGTTTCCTTAGTGCTACTGATATAGCCTTATTATTTCAAATGCGACAAAGAAATGAAATGTAATGCTCCTTAGCTGCAGAACTAGAGGGTAAAGCAAAAAATAATAACCATAAAATCCTTGATGGTGGTGAGAAAGAATAGTAGAAAAGAGCAACATGATTTTAAATGCTCATTAATGTTATTAAAGATGAATTACATTTTAAATATTCTGATAGTACTGTGCTTAAATGTAAGTTCTTTAGTATAGAATCAAATGACTAGCAATCATTAGTGCCAACCAGTTATGTTAACACTGAAGATCATGCAAATTCCCAAAAGATTTTGACTACTGGGAAAGAAAACTTTATTACAGAATACTAAGAGCAGTCATAAATCTCTACTTTTTAAACTGCAGTGCATGTTGGTAAATTAACATTTAAAAACAGATGGGCAGCTGGACTCAGTGACTCATGCCTGTAATCCCAGCACTTTGGGAGGCCGAGGAAGGTGGATCATGAGGTCAGGAGATCTAGACCATCCTGGACAACATGGTGAAACCCGGTCTGTACTAAAAATACAAAAATTAGTTGGGCATGGTGGCGCACGCTTGTAGTCTCTTTCTCCCAGGTTCAAGCAATACTCCTACCCCAGCTACTCGGGAGGCTGGGGTAGGAGTATTGCTTGAACCTGGGAGAAAGAGACTGCAGTGAGCCAAGATCATGCCACTGTACTCCAGCCTGGCAACAGAGTGAGACTCTGTCTCAACAACAACAACAACAAATAACCAGATGTGCTCTTGAATCCAGAAATATAACGTTGTATATACAGATGAACAGAATTTTTAAAGAGAGTTATTTTTTCTGCAAATAATTAGTATAAGCATTTGAAATGATACCACAAAATAGCAAGTTAGCAACAGTAGATACAGAAATTAAACCACAGTGTACATATAAGTGAATTAATACCCTTTTATTAGTGAACTATATGAGGTAATAGCAACATACCAATAATTATTAAAATAACAAATATCACTGTTATTGGAAGGATAAAGCATTAAGGGTGGTCCAAATTATAATCAAAATTTTAAAATGATCAGTCACTTGACTTGTAAAAAAACCTTCATATTTGGACTATTCTGCACAATAAGGAATGATGTGGGTCACTGAATATTAACATCCAGAAATGCTTTGGCAGACTCATACTCAAATTGCAGTCCACAGACTCATTTCCCTCATAAAGTATTTGTTACTGACCACACAAGTTAGCATAGGAATTGATGCCAAACAATATTGTAATCATTGTGACAGTAATTTTATGTCTGTTGAATCTATTGATAAAAATGTTGAGATGGTACTTCATGTATTTTTAAATTTCTTTTTCAAATAATTAACTTGTATCATATTTTTAAAAGCATTGGCTCCAAACAGAGTGGAAAAGATTAAGAAAACATAATGAGAAGCATTGTTTTAGAGATCTTGACATCATATGTTGGATTAATTTAGTTATGATAGATTAGATATAAATTACTCTTAAGACCTCTCCAAAATTGCTGATTTCTGCCCTTTTTACCTCTCTGTGACTTTGAATCTGAGCTCAACTGGCTATTACATATTCTTATATTTTAATGTATTGGTCATGATTTCAAAGGTGAGGATGATAAGAGACACATGTTAATGAGACCTGCAAAAAGAAATTTTAATTTTCCACAGGAAAATATTTCCAATGACGGAAGCAGTGTAGAGATATACTGATTATCACAAGTTTCTTATCTCATTGGTCAGTAACAATCAAATAGTTGACGGGTTATTTAAAGTAGGACCATTAAATAGGTTAGATCTTAGTGAAAAAGCAAATGCTAGCACATTTCTGAACAGCTGGATACCACCTGAACTGCAATATCTCCATCTCCTCTCCAGCGCCGCAACATGACCAGAGCATGGAATAGTTATTGGGAGAACTTGGTATGCCCCTTATGAAGATCTGAGTCATAGAACATAATGCCAACTTTTGCCCAAAGAAGTCTGGAGGTGGTTGTTCAATGTCCTTATGGGTGGGTAGATGAGAAACAGCAATGAGAACACCTAACTTATCAGAGCTTTATAGAACTGACTGTTCCTTTGCTCTGAATGACTTGGGGAAAGGATCAGGTCTTGCAGTTTTCTTAAAGAACTCCGCCCAACAGTGACCCTTCCAGAGATGTGTCAGTGGGGAAGCACCTTGTTAAGAATTTTGAAGGTGTTGAACTTTTACTCTTTCTGTAACCTAACAAGTTAGCCTTCCCTGGTTTCATAGATGGAAGCAGATAAAAGAGATTCCTGGCTTAGCAACAAAGGGATTTGTTTATCATGGCATAGCAGAGAGAATGAGCTCAATGTTTACATCAGTAGTGACTCTTTCCCCTATCACCTATGGGAGAAATACAGGAGCAGACTCAGTTATATGAAAGACACATGGTAGATTTGGGTCACAGCTGAGAAACCCCAAGTTTAGGAAACTTCAATATTTTAAAGGCGGCATCTAGCAAGCTTGCCCAAATATTACCCTGGAGGGAGACATTATCTTTATTATCCTTCAACAAATTTAAACAAATTTAAAGGACAGTAAACAAACTTGCTCTTTGACAGGCAGGAAGATACTATGCTTATTTCCAAAACTGTTTGCTATGCAAACATTCTCGAAAAGTTAGTCCAGCACAAAAGCTGATGCAAGATGTCCAGAAATATCATGGCAATTAACTTTCCAACAGAGCTAAATAAAACCTATGAAATTTTAGATAAATTTGTGTTAATCATGACCAATGACAGTTATTGTAGCCTCTCATGAGAGAAAAGAGAAAGCTACAAATAAAACTAAATAAACAGTTAGTATAAGTTTGCTTCATTACTGTATTTCTATATTTTCAATATTTTATATCACTCATCTCTTGCCCTGAGATCAGAGGAGGCAAAAGGAAGGGGGCAAAAGATCAAGAGATAAAGGAATTGGAACAGGGAGAACATCAAACTACAAGCTGGAACCACCATTGCTGGTCTACAGAATGAGTGGTGAGAAATCATATTTGAGATGAGAGAAAGATGCAATAAGTTTTGAATATATAGAGAGATTAAATTTTGACATTAATTGGACTAAATCTTTAAATAAATAGGTTACTCATGGATGACCTTGAATAAGTAATTTACTATGTAAGACTAAATGTCTTCATCAGTGAAAAGGGTTAATATTAACATTAAGACCACAGGGCTATTCTGAGGTTTGCATAAATGTCCATTAAAAGAACTTAGCTTTAAATAAAAATAAAAACACAAAGTAAATGCTAAGTAATTGGCTTATTATTATTTTTGTCAGTTAGATGATATATAATTATATTTACTTAACCACATTTTAAGTGTTTTTGTGCTAGGCAGATTAATGCTGCTCTTGATATTAGAAAAGGAACAGACTGTGTATTTAAAATAATATGTGAAGCACATAAATATTTTGTTGCTGGTGTCTCTGCATCTTGGGATTTATGGACTAAAATGATATATAATAAAGTGAATGAAGTAGTAGCCCTTGAACAAATGCTTGTACTCATAAGGTAAAGAGGAAGACACTGAGTTCATATTGCCTGAAAATAACCCAGCATGTATTCTAAAATACATGGAATTATACCAGCCTAAACTGTAGGTACAGATATTCAATGTTTAAGATATGTTCTGCTCCTGTCTTTTACCTCCAAGTTGAACACTTTCATGTAATTCCATGTTCTAAAATAGAGATTTCATTCTACAGCATGCCATCATTCCAACTGGGAGAAAAATGTATGTAAACTGAGAAATACATCAAATATTGACATTTAAATATGGATCTACCTGGTTTGAGGCCTAGAAAGGTCAGGAAAATGTTGGATCCATAAAATATTTTCAAGTTTTATTGGAAACTTGCTCTCAAAAAAAAGTTAAAACATCTGGGACAAATAAAGATATGAAAACTGATCAAGGTAAAACCAAAAATACATTGTTATTATGCAAGTCATAGCAAATAACCAGAAATGCTGTGTTTTCTCTGTTATAAGATCTTTTTGATTATAAGAAACCTTATAATTTAATAGCATGTCTAGGGAGAGATCAATGTGTTCAGAGAAAGCAAACCACCTCTTTTAAACTTAGTTGATGATAATGTGCATGCACTCCAACCAAAGCCAACCAGAAACAAATATGTAGTTAAACGGAGTCAAATTTATTAACAAGTTACAACATTGGAGAACACATACATACATATATACATACATACATTTCAATTCAATAAACATACTAGCGAAGAGAAAGAAATTATCACATGAGATTTTTAAAAATCTAACAATATGTTTATTTATGAAGGACTAAACATATGGCCATACAATATTTGAAAGAAAAAGAAAATAATAATGCTGATTATATCAATGTTTTTAATAGATAAAAGTCAGAAAACCAAAGATAAATTGGGACATATTTATACAATGTAATATTAAATATGGGCATGAATGGACCACAGCTTCATAGATACAATATGGATATAAGTTAACAGTAAACTAATTATAATTGAGATGAAATAAGCAAGTCCCGGGAGATGACTTTTTATACAATATCCAGAAACAAGATCTAAACAAGAATTGTACAGACATAAGCGTATATGTAACAACACTTTTTACAATATGAAAAGAAACAATGAAAACAAACAAAAAAATCAAGATATGAAGTATCTCTAGGTATAAAAAGCTCAAGATATGGACTATCTAGTTATAAGCAGGGAGGTAGAATAACAATCAAAAGTAGATGAAAAGAATAGCTAGAAGTAGATATTGACACATTTCTAGCTTTGAGTTTGTGTTGATTTTATGGTTGCTTATTATATAATAAAAATGCATGCATACTACCTACCTACTTACGTGCATACAGCCATACACAGACTGAACTTCCATGTATTACATAAGCATGAAAATCAATCTGCCGGGAGTGGTGGCTCAAACCTGTAATCCCAGCACTTTGGGAGGCCAAGACGGGCGGATCACGAGGTCAGGAAATCGAGACCATCCTGGCTAACATGGTGAAACCCCATCTCTACTAAAAAATACAAAAAAACTAGCTGGGCGATGTGGCGGGCGCCTGTAGTCCCAGCTACTAGGGAGGCTGAGGCAGGAGAATGGCGTAAACCCGAGAGGCGGAGCTTGCAGTGAGCTGAGATCCGGCCACTGCACCCCAGCCTGAGCGACAGAGCGAGACGCCGTCTTAAAAAAAAAAAAAAAAAAGAAAAGAAAATCAATCTAATTCTGTTCACCTGGGGGGCAGATTTAAAAATTTCTGGTGACCTGTATAACAAAATATATTTAATTTGCTGAATTAAAATTTTCTGATACTTAAACACTTTAGATTTGCTGTCTCATAAAATTTCAGTCATTAAGAAATTCTCAGAAGTTTGTAAAAGCAGTTGCTGTAAAAATTTCTTTTTCTGAGTTTGTTGGTATATCATGCCTTATCTTACATCAATTTTGCAAAATGAACTTAAATCTAGATTAAATTATTTCATCAAAACTAGAAAAAAGTAGGTATATTTTAATATCATATTCATTTATAAAGAGTGCATTATTTGAAAGTAAAATAATCAATTTTTATGCTATACACTGGCAGAATTGTATGTGTCTGTGTATACACAAAATGCTAAAACTATCTTAAATTACATAATGTATAATTATATAGATTTTAGAGGCATATAATTTTAAACATTATACTTTAAAAAAATCATTTGAGTATTCCTGAAGGCGATTTAACTGCTTATTAATAAGTATGTCTTTCAGTAAAATCTGCATTAATTGCACTCTTCACAAGCAGTAAAATAGAGACTGACGTGATTAAAAAGTAAAAGTAAGTTTGTAAAAGCAACGCTCCGTCAATACAAAATGAAATTAATTTCCCACTGTCATGAATTATATCTGTGCCCTTATTTTTATTTACAAATATGGAAGAGATTGAGTTGCTCATCAGTGACAAGCCTATATCCCACAGCTCATCATGGAGCTTGGAACCTAAGTGGTTTTCACTTGGCAGCCATCCCATATGTGATATCTGCTCTGTGAAATCTGGTATATTTAGTCGTTTACATTGCTATTGAGATCAACACAAAATTCAACTTGAAAGTGTATAACGCAAAATTCTGTGAACAGGAAGACTAATTATCACTTACTGACACCACAGCAGAACTGTTTTTCCCATATTTAAATGACTTAGGTATGGTAATATTCTTCACAGTTATTAGTGGAAGAGAGTTCAGCTATGTGATTTAACCATAATAAAATAAATAAATACGAAATTCTCAAATCCATTAAAATTTAGAATCCTTAAAAGCATTTGTATTAAGCTTAAAGATTGTTTTTGTATTCATAATATTCCTTATATTTCCATTTCTGTACTGTTAGGGATAAAAACTTTTTAAACTTTTTATATAGTGGGCCAATCTATATCCTCTTCAGCAAAACAGATCAGCTTTTTTCTTGTCAAAACATTTAATTATAAAGTTGTTCATGTTACTTAAGAAGTAAATCATTTAAAGGGTAAAAAAGATTAAGTGTAATCTTGAAAGGAAAACACTTACTGATAAAAAGGAGAGAAACTTGTAGTCAAAGAAAGAAAGTAATTTGTCATTTCAAGATAGTTAATGAGCTTCAGATACTCTTCGATGATGAGAAAGAGTATAATACACACAAAAAAAAGCTTTAATGAAGTATAAAATTATAACAGATAATGAGGTTCTTTTTATAGAATATGCAATTAGCAATTATTGAAATTTATATTTCTTATGATCATAAATATGTTGACAACACTATGTACATGTAAAACCATTTTGAATAAAAGTGATAAATTCTAGATTAAGTTGATCAAGATCAAGCTAACATTTCTTTTTCTGGCTTAATATTCTGTGGATTGGGGAGAAAAAAATGGGTTCAACAAACAAGATTTCAGAAATCAGTACATTAAACTACTGCAACTATAATAGCATACAAGTGAGCTGAGGGGATTTATTTAATCAAATGGCTGAGAGGTATTAGGATGTTACCTGAGAAAAGAATATATGAGTAACATAGACAAAAAGGTTGAATAGATTTATAATTAGAAAAATAAGAATCAGTAGAATTTTATGTAACTATTTTAGGAGTAAAATACCAGAAACACAGTAAAAAAAACAGGAAGTCATTTGCCGGTATGTGTCGAAGTTAATTGGAAACTTCAAGTCACAAACAATTGCTTTTCCAAGTATTTTTATTTTGTGATTATTTTTAATTTTCTGTATTTAACATGTATAATGAAATAACTTGCATAATTATATAATAAAATGCATATGTAAAAGCATTTGGCTGCATATTATATGGATATGGAATTTTTTGTTATATTGCTCTAAAGAAACATGAAGATGACTAAAATATTCAGTAATAAACAATAGTTTATATGTAATCCAATTCTCAGAAAAATCATATGCACTTCTGAACAAGTTTATGCAAGATACATGTATCTTTTGTTTGTTTGTTTATTGAGATAGAGTTTCACTCTTTTGGCCCAGGCTGGAGTACAACTGCGATCTCTACTCACCTCAACCCCTACCTCTCAGGTTCAAGCGATTCTCCTACCTCAGCCTCCCGAATAGCTGGGATTATAGGCATGCACCACCATGCCTGGCTAATTTTTTGTATTTTAGTAGAGACAGAATTTCTCCATGTTGATCAGGCTGGTCTTGAACTCTCGACCTCAGGTGATCCACCCGCCTCAGCCTCCCAAAGGGCTAGGATTACAGGCATGAGCCACCACACCCAGCCCATATATATATATATATATATATATACACACACACATATAATGTTAATGAGCTAACCATTGAAAAGTAAGCCATAGAATAGAATATTGATATGTATTTGCCTGGCTGGGTATTCCTTGCTCAACTAATAAATCATCTGCTAAGACTATTTACTAACTGGTTAACAATGGTTTAGAGAGATTTGTTTATTGAGTTTATCAGGATTTTAACTATTAGTTATACTAACATGATGTCTGAATATTTTAGAGACAAATATAAAGACAAGAAAAAATGAAATATGGTATTAAATAATAAGCTATTAATATTTTATAAACTTTGATTTTGAAAAGATGCCTAAAATCATTTCTTAATTTGAATTTTTTTCTTCTCTCCATTTAAATTAATTGTATGGAAAACTATTTTAATATGTACCATTGCCAGATGGTTTAAGAATCTAAATAAGTATAATTTTGCATATAGCATATGTAATCATTTTTCTTAGAAGATAGTATTATATAATTGCATTTATTAATGATCCCCTAGCATTTTGGTAAGGGTTATCTGTTAAACAATTTAGACTATCAGTATTCTGTTAAACAATTTAGACTATCAGTATAAAATATTACTTATATTTAAAAAACTCTGCCTCTAGAATGCCTTCAACTTAAGACTCCTTCCTGCCTGCCTGCCTGCCTGCCTGCCTGCCTTCCTTCCTTCCTTCCTTCCTTCCTTCCTTCCTTCCTTCCTTCCTTCCTTCCTTCCTTCCCTCCCTCCCTCCCCCTCCCTCCCTCCCTCCCTCCCTCCCTCCCTCCCTCCCTCCCTCCTTCCTTCCTTCCTTCCTTCCTTCCTTCCTTCCTTCCTTCCTTCCTTCCTTCCTTCCTTCCTTCCTTCCTTCCTTCCTTCCTTCCTCTTTCTTTTTCAGACTCTCGCTCTGTTGCTCAGGCTGGAGTGCACTGGTGCGATCTTTGCTCACTGCGAGCTCTGCCTCCTAGGTTCATGCCATTCTCCTGCCTCAGCCTCCCAAGTAGCTAGGACTACAGGGGCCCACCACCACGCCCGGCTAATTTTTTATTTTATTTTATTTTATTTTATTTTATTTTATTTTATTTTATTTTATTTTTTTTGTATTTTTAGCGGAGATGGGGTTTCAGTGTGTTAGCCAGGATGGTCTCAATCTCCTGACCTCATGATCTGCCTGCCTCAGCCTCCCAGAGTGCTGGGATTACAGGTGTGAGCCACTGCGCCGAGCCTTTTTTTCTTTTTCTTTTTCTTTCTTTCTTTTTTTTTTTTTTTTTTTTTTTTTTGAGAGAGAGAATCTCGCTCTGTCCCCAGGCTGGAGTGCAGTGGCGCCATCTGGGCTCACTGCAACCTGTGACTGCCTGGTTGAAGCGAGTCTCCTGCCTCAGCCTCCTGAGTAGCTGGGACTATAGGCAGGTGACACCACGCCCAGCTAATTTTTGTACTTTTAGTAGACACGGGGTTTCACCATGCTGACCAAGATGGTCTGGATCTCTTGATCTGGTGATCCACCCGCCTCGGCCTCCCAAGGTGTTGGGATTACAGGCGTGAGCCATTGGCCCGGCCAACTTCTACCAGAATTTTCTAATGATCTGCATCTTAAATTTTTCCCACAACTATGAGTCAGTTCCTTAAAATAAATGTCTTTCTCCATGAAGATACATCCTATTGGTTCTGTTTTTCTGGAGAACTCTAAGACAGTAACTAACAATACCCACTGCATTAAAGCCCGAGTGAATTGCAGTGGTTTTAAATTCACATTTCTTTAAGGACACAGCAGATGAATGAAATTAGGAAACTGAGGTGATTAAAAAACAGTAAGTAGTGGTGAGAATGGTGTTGAACTTGAGAGTTCATTTCGTTGAAAGAAATTCAAACTAAAATATTTTAAACAGTGTGTCCCCACTCACACACAAAAAAATCTTGTAAGTTGATTCAGCCCATAGAACTGCAGTATGTGACTTCGTTTGAAGAATTAATGGAAAGGAAAGGAAATTGTGGGTTAAAATAACTAGATAAAACTTCACAGAGGTACAACTACACATTCATTAGAATGACCAAAATCCAACATGCTGACAATAACTCATGTTGATGAGGATAACGAACAATAGAAACTTCATTCATCACCAGTAGGAATGCAAACTGGTACTGCCATGTTGAAAGGCATTTTGGCAGTTTCCTAATAAATTAAACATACTTCAGGTAATTGAAGAAATAATGTGATGATTCATGATGCTCAAGACATGACTTCACGGACATAGAAGCTTGCTTTTTCTCTAGTATATTCTGGGTAGTTAAAATATAAACTGTCATTCTAATAAATTCAATTTTGAAAAATTCCAATTAAAAAAGGAAAGACATTAGTTTCTCCTAAAAAGGAAGAACTTTTCTTTTCAATGGAAATCAATGAAAACTGATTTTCAACAGTCTGACAATACGTGCCCATACACACGCACACCCATACATATGTAGTATGTGTTTCTGTGTGCGTATTGCAGAGGAGTGAAAAAGATACTAATATATTCTACCTCTTTCATGAATTATGTTTTTGTTTTCTTATTTTGACTCTTCTCCTGGATGCTCCAGCTAGTATTGTTTTACAAAGCAAATTATTTTATAGAGAATTTCAGGTTGATGTTTGGAATAATTTTTTAGATTGCTTTCTGGCTTTATGTATTTCAAATTTTTTTTCTCCTCCATTACTGCTAGAGTAATGGAGGAGAATAACACATTTAGAATGATATCTGATCACTAAGTCTGTACCCTCTTATCACACTGTAAAGTGATTTAATACTTTGGGAAGAGAAGTATTTATTGAAGCCATTTACATATCAGACACCATCAATAACCTAGTTTGATTAAAATGCATCTGCATACCATTTAAATATAAAAAAATTTACTGAATGTAAACTAAGTATATCCCCAACAAAACTCATCCTTAGTCAGATCTGCAAAATTTCCAATCCCATTCTATTGTCAATAAGCATTAGGGAAATTCTAAGAGGAAAATTTCAACTGGAAAGAGATAACAATCTCAACTAATTGTTAGGAAAAACCATTTTCAGTTTTATGGAGGCAGATAACTATATGCATACATTGCTACAATACTACCTCAGAAAGGCCAGTATACAAGATGGTCGTGCAGATCAAAGGGTTCATTAGCTTCGTTTAAAACTGCCTGGGGATGTGATATTAAGGTTAACTTACATATTCTTAATGTTAATTATGTAACAAGTATATTTAATTTTAACTAACAAGCTAATTAGTTCCTATTCGTTTTAGAAAATAAAGAAAATAAGGGCCAATAATATTAAGATATTCCTCTATGGTTACAAAATAAGAAAGTCATGAAAGTGCTGTTTTAATACATATTAGACATATTCTAAAGCACTTCCCACTGTGCAATGTTGACCTCTCTTCCAACAAAAAAATGTTACAATAATACCTCTTTTTATTAGGATATTCACTGGTAGTGTGAGTATTTAGGTGAAATACAGGGACGCAAACATTGAGAAATTAAAAATATGGACAATGGGACTTCTGGACAAAAAGAAAGCCACTTTGGAGCTGCCTACTCCCCATATCAGAGAGTTAATGGACAAGATTAGAGTTGGGAAAGAGAAAAGTGAGAGAAGTAATGAGAAGAGCCAGATAGCCAGGCACAGCCCTCCCTTCATCTCTATGAGGACGTGATTTGTAATTACTGTATTCAGATCTAATAGGGAGAATGCGTTTGCTGTGGATTTTCCTAAACTGAGAAATCATCAACTTTGTGTTTAGGAAACACGAAAATACTTAGTATTACTTAATGCAAGCAGTACAAAATACTTCTCAGTATCATGCAATATTCAGACATATACTTAGTACTGAAGTTACTTCTGTCTTTCTCACTGTGTTTCCATAATTAAGAGGCTGCTAAGATTATAAAGACATATAAAGCAAACAAACTGGGTTCAGAGTGGCCAAGACAGGAAGATTGCCTTAGCTTGGGAGTTAGAGACCAGCCTGAGCAATATAGTAAGACTTTGTCTACACTAAAAAAAAAAAATAAATAATTATTAGCCAGCATGGTGGCACGCACCTGTAGTCCCTGCTGCTCTGGAGGCTGAGGTGGGAGGATCACTTGAGTCTGGGAGACAGAGACTGCAGTGAACCTTGATTGTGCCACTGCACTCTGGCATGGGCAACATAGCAAGACCCTGTCTCAAAAATAAACAAACAAACAAAACAAGAGACACAATTTCATTATAAAGAAGTCCTTCCCAGAAGATTCACGTCCCTGTATTCTCCTGGTAGTTTGATGAGTCTTGTGATTATGTAGCCCATTTGTATTTCTCAATGAATGGTTGATACCGCTATTTTTCTTCTTCATTAAAGTCAAATGTGCATCTTGCAACTGTGATACATATACTGTTTTATAATCAGACACAAATTTGTCCTACTTTTTCAGAGATACATATATAGGCATAGACATAAATAAACATATTGATACAGAGAGAAAAGAGAGAGTTAGAGAGACATTCATAGAAATTGTAGAAATATAGTGAAGGCATTAATTTGAAGTGAAAATCCCCATCAAGAACCCCCTAGTTAAATCACTAAATATTCTATCCACTCCACATTATAAGAATTTTTGAAGAAACTAAGCTTTTAAATTTTGTCTGTTTGTTTGTTTTCTATATCAGTAGTGAGCTAGAGAAAGAGCAATGACTATTATTTACTGGCTGGTTCTTTGCCGTTTTTTAAAAATTTCATACAAAGGGACTTAAATACTAAATTATAACAGGAATATATTACACTCACATAGCAATCAACACTAATCCTGAAAAATAATTAAAGTTTACTATACACATATTTATTTTTAGGTGATATTATCTATTACATAAGTATGATATCTAGCATTAAAACATGTTATGTTGAACAAAAATTTTTATTTTATAATTCAAGTACTAATAAGCATTTATTTAGAAGTAAAAAATCCTTTAATAAAAACAGTTTAAAAATCATGTATAAATTGTAAGAATAACAGTTTTAGAATTCTCATGAATTTGCCTCTCATTAAAGGCAGTCAGAGGCTAGGCACAGTGGCTCACGCCTGTAATCCCAGTACTTTGGGAGGCCAAGGCAAGCGGATCACATGAAGCCAGGAGTTTGAGACCAGCCTGGCCAACATGGTGAAACCTTGTCTTTACTAAAAACACAAAATTAGCTGGGTGTGGTGGCGGGCACTTATAATCCCAACTACTTGGGCAGCTGAAGCAGGAGAATCGCTTGAACCCAGGAGGTAGAGGTTACAGTGAGCCGAGATTGCACCACTGCACTCCAACCTGGGTGGCAGAGCAACTCTGTCTCAAAAAAAAAAAAAAAAAAAAAAAAAGGCAGTCAGAGCTATGGAAGCTATTGAAAGCTTCAAATGGAAACAGGAGGGTTCTGGGATGAGTGAACAGTTTAGAAAGGGAAGTGTCCATATTTCCAGTCTCTGGCAAAGCGAAAGTAGAAGTGAAGCATTTGGTACCTCAGTACACATTCTTTTATGACTGCAGCAGCAATAGAAAAAAAAAATGTGAAGGTAAACCATATTCAAAATTCACCAACAAATATCACCAGATGTTTTTAGAGTAGAAAACAAGACAAGCAATATGAGCCACTGGCAATATTGAATAATTCATTATCTAATTTATTGATTTACTTAGATTCAGAAACCAAATGCAGAAATACAAGACAGGTGAGTTGTGAATATCCGACAGTTTAAGTGAAAAAGACCTGGAGTTTCAGTTGACTACAAGTGGAAAATAAGTTAGTGTGATGACAGGGCTGTCAGAAAGGAAATTTTGACTTAGAATTAATACAATTTAAGTGTCCATATTAAAGTGGAGAAGTAAAGAAGCAGTAGTAAGGTAGTTGTCAGCCCTACTGAGATAAAATGAACTATAGCAAAATCAGTTCTGAGCCCTTCAGGTTAAAAAGAAAGCCCACAGGATCTAACTAGTCAACTCGGTATCATGCATTTGTTTTTAAAATCTGGCTAAAAATCAAACAAATTTAAAAGCGTTTACTTTAAGGAATTGGAGAGATGGGGAGTACTATCTTGAATTATTATAAAACTTTACTAAAAAATAAAAATGTCCTCCTTTTATTCATTGACTAATTCAACAGATAGCCATTTGCTGTTGAATTTCTTACACGGAATTAGCTGAGTATAAAAGATAGAAAGTTTACAGTGAGAAAGTAAGACATGGTCAATGTAGATTAAGAGATGTTAGTGTTGAAAGATGAGGGGTCATTACACTAACCATAATTCAAGCAACTTTAGTAAGTTTCATGACAGGAGAGCAAAAGGTATTATATAAGAAGGTCACCTAAACTCCTTGGGTCAATATTCAAGAAAATCACATTTCTGTTAAGAATTGAATAAATAAAATTAGACTGCATAAGAGTCAGAAAACTGGTGAAGAGAGAAATGCTGATGGATCCAAGAAAAGCAGAGTTGTACAAAGACTTGAAGTTGGTGAGAGAAATACTGTTCTATGATCACCTCATGCACAGGAATGTCATATGGTGTAATGGTAATATCTTTAGGCTTGAATTTTATCCCAGCTCTGACACTTGATATTTCCTAATGTGGTAAAAAATCAATAAATCTCCATACCACTAATTTTATTAATTGAAAAATTGAG
This sequence comes from Macaca thibetana thibetana, assembly GCF_024542745.1. Taxonomy (NCBI): domain Eukaryota; kingdom Metazoa; phylum Chordata; class Mammalia; order Primates; family Cercopithecidae; genus Macaca; species Macaca thibetana. The sequence continues at coordinate 48,779,840 of NC_065594.1, forward strand.
GTAATTTCCATGAATTTCTCATTTCACAGGATTGTTGAATAGATTGACTACATCTATATAGCATTTATAAACTCTAATAATTTTATAAATTTGAACTATTGATATATATAACTAGTTCTATAAGAAAACTACAAAATTATATGAGAGGTAATATGATGTCTGTCAAGAATATTAAAAAGGGGTTATTCAGTTGGGCTGGAGGTTAGACAAGGTATCTGGCCTACAAGTAAGTTCATTTTACTTTGTGTTACTTAGCAGTATCTTTTAATAAGGAAAAGAGAGTGCATAGTTTACCTGGAAATATTTTGATATTATAAACATCCCTAGACAAACTACCAGATAATTATTTTCAATGGGTTTGAAGCAAGGACTTGAAATATTTCTTTCAATAAAAAAATAAATAAAAGTTATCTTCGTATTTGTAACCTTTGAATAAGAACCATTGCACAGAGTTTTACATTAGTCAGATTATGGAAAATGTTACTGCAATTTACAAAATACCCTCCGATTTGAGAACATATCTTTTGATATATATCAAGTCTAGTGCTACACAAAGATTCAGTGTTCATCCCATTCTGAATGATCACTTTCTTTAAAGAAGTGAGTTTTACATGTGTTTCATGTGGAAAAAGAGACTTAAACTCAATTTAAACTAAAACTTCCTATAGCCTGCACGCCTAAGAGCTAAGGGCTAGCACACAATTATTTTAATCAAATGAATGTACTATAAAATTAGAATTTCTAGATCATGAAGAAATATCTTATTTCCTACAAATATCACATTATTTTCAGAGTCTAAGTTCATGATAACTAGGCACTTAGAATACATAATTGACTTTTCAAACCAAGGTAACCTAGCTACAGTTTGGATGTTTGTTCCTTTGAAATCTTGTGTTGATATCTAATCCCCAGTGTTAGAGGTTGGGCTTGATGGGGGGTTGGTTACATCATGGGGGCACGTCCCTCATGAATGGCTTTGTTCTATCTTGGTAATAATGAATGAATTCTCACTCTATGAATTCACGTGAGATCTGGTTGTCTCAAAGATCCTGGAACTTCCTTTTTGCTCTTTGCCCTCTCTCTTACCACGTGATGCACCTGCTCCCTGGTCAGCTTCTATCATGATTGTAAGCTTCCTGAGACTCCCACCAGAAGAAAATACTAGCACCACACTTCATATACAGCCTATAGAGCCAAAAGACAAAATAAACCTTTTTTTTTTAAATAAATTACCTAGTCTCAGGAATTTATTTATAACAATGCAAACAAACTAATACATATGCGGAAGAAAATATGGAAATATAAAACTAAGTCATTGTTTGTGAACTGCTAAAATAGAATATAGAATTCCACTAAAAAAAGAAAATAAGATTTCTATCATACTATTATATACCCTTTCATTGATTGTTCTTATGACAACTTTATCTCTACAAGCCCTGCCCTTCCCCATTATTTTTTTAACTTTTGTAACATCTTCTGCACTAATTTCTTTTCTATCACCTGCATTCTTCCCCTTAGCTATCTACCTTAAGCCATTCTCCAGGACATGGGTCTTCTTCTTTATGACTTATTGATCATTGTCAGCACCTCCCAAAGTGAATTCTAAGGCATGTGAGTAATAATAAGTATGCCTTAAAATCTCTAGAGAGGAGTGGGTGATGAGAAATTGCTTAATAGGGACAATGTACATTATTTGGGCAATGAATATCCTAAAGCCCTGATTTAAACTACTACACAATCTGTGTATGTCACAAAATTGCACTCGTACCCTATAGTTTCACAAAATATTCTGACAGAGGCAGCATATTGTGGTATTTAAGGACACAGACTCTGGGGTCCTGCAGTCTGGAACAAAGTATTAGCTAGACCACCTATTCCACCAGTGACTATAGGAAGGTTATATGTCTGCTCTGCACCTAAGTTTCCTCCTCAGCATAATAAGCTTAGTATCACTGACTTTAAGATTTATTGCAGATATTAAACGAGTTACTATGTGTAAGGCCATTTTGTCTGTGACCAGATGTAGGCAGCCCTCTATAATAATTACTGTTCATATTGTCTTTATTATTGATATCAAAATGCTGCATTTTATAGCTCTTCCTTATGCATTCAATTAAAGGTGGAAGTTAGTATACAAGTGTTCCAAAAGGCCATGTGTGCCCATTTCAACCCACCTTTGCTTCTTAAAACATCAAATATTTCCCATTAAACACAAAAACACAAATACACACTCACATCCATGCACACATATGTGCTTGCATGCGTATAGTAAGAGCCAAAGAGAAGAGAGAGAGAAGCTTCAATGAATCTAATATTTTCTTAATGTGCTGCCACATTTCTCTGTTCCTTCTCACAATGTAATTTCTTGAATCACTTGCCATTATTTTTATATTGTCTTATATCCTCATTCATTCTCTTTGCTTCAATCTGTCTACCACTACTATTTCTATATGTTCTTGTATCCTTACTTGTTCTCTCCACATCACTTTACCAACCACTACACGATTCTCCCCAAAGAGCTCTTGCCAGTATCACCTATTATCTTGTGTGTTTATCCAGTGGACATTTCTCAGGCTCATGCTGCTTAATACTGCCATAATATTTGATATCATATTTCATACACGTATTCTTAAAACATTCTCTTTTCTGAGCTTTTATTAAGCCAATGTTTCTTTTCTTTTTCAATTTATTTTTAATAAATTATTTTACAGCAGTTTTAAGTTTACAGAAAAATTGAGAGGAAGTTACAGAGATTTTTCGTATACCCACTCCCCCCAAATTTGCATAGTCTCCCAATTATCAATATTCTCTGGCAGAGTGGCAAATTTTCCGCAATTGATGAACCCAGGTTGGTACGTCTTTACCAATGAAGATCCATAATTTACGTTAGAGTTCACTGTCGGTGTTGCACGTTCTATGGGATTGGACAAATATGTAATAATGATCGGGCGTAGTGGCTCATGCCTGTAATCCCGGAACCTTCGGAGGCCGAGGAGGGCGGATCACGACGTCGGGAGATTGAGACCATCCTGGCTAACACGGTGAAAGCGGTGGTGGGCGCCTGTAGTCCCAGCTGGGAGGCTGAGGCAGGAGAATGGCGAACCTGGGAGGCGGAGCTTGCAGTGAGCCGAGATCGCGCCACTGCACTCCAGCCTGGGTGACAGAGCGAGACTCCATCTCAAAAAACAAGCAAAACAAAACAAAACAAAACAAAAGTGTAATAATATGTATTCATCACTATAGTCTCATACAGGTAGTTTCGTTGTCCTAAAAATCCTGCGTCCTGTCTCTTCATCCCTCCGTCACTTAACTTCTCACTCTTCTGATCTTTTTATTGTCTCCATAGTTTTGCCTTTTCCAGAATGTCATACAATTGTAATCATACATTATGTAGTTTTTGTTTGTTTGTTTTTTCGTTTCATATTGGCTGCTTTTACTTAGTTTCCTACATGTATTTTTTTAGGGTTTGATAACTCATTCCTTCTTGGCACTGAATGATATTCCTTTGCCTGGATGTACTACAGTTTATTTATTCATTTTCCTACTAAAAGACATCTTGGTTGCTTCCGAGTTTTAACAATCATGACTAAAGATTCTAGAAAACTATGTGCAGAGTTTTGTGCAGACAGAAGTTTTCAACTTTGGGAAAATACGAAGGAGGGTGGTTTCTAGAAGGTAGGTTAAAAGTGTGTTTAGTTTTATGAGACACTAGCAAAGTCTCTTTCAAAGTGGCTGCACCTTTTTGCATTTCCACCAAGAATGATTGAAAGTTCCTGTTGCTGTACACATTTTTACTTTTTCTTTCCCCAACAATTTTCCTTCTCCTTTTGGCATAAACATATAAAGGCCGAGGGAGAGACCTCACAAGACAGATATGTGAATAGGATTTGCTAGTTCTGACTTTAAACAGGTGCTTCTTTTCATAAACAAGAAAGAGTCTTATTTTAACAGGTCTTTAGCACATCCTCCCTCAAGTTTTTGTTATACTAGTCCACATATCTTCTACGCCTTCCACTTGGGTGAATCTAATCATTTGCCTTCTCCACCAGTAGGTGACAATCTCTTTGTTTTGCAGAAAATTAAACAAAGTAATGCATCTTTGTCATTTTTCATGAATATCATCTAATGTTAATAAAGCTCTTATAGTCAAACTGCTGTCCTACTTAGCTGAGGTCCACTTACTCTATAGTTTTGTAAACCAGAAATTCAAATTTTTTACATCTACTAAAACTTACACTTATGGAATATTTCCTGTTTGTTGGTCCTTGATTCCATTAGTTTACATTACTGGGCACATTAATATTCATGGTAATTGTAGAAGATATAATTGTTACTATCTCCAGTTTATAAATCAAGCCTGTGTTTAGTAACCTGCCCAAATCACACAGTTAGTGAGAAGTGAACCAGGATTTGATCCTGAGCATCAAACTCTTCCGCCAATACCCTCAAGTGCTATTCCTCCTGAATATCTTGAATAATATATTTTCCTATAAATGGCCCATAAATAATCTATTTTCACTCCTATAACATCTATTTTTCCCTTTACTTTGGGCCCTTACCTTTATCCTTTAAACATTGGTAAGTCTCATTCTTAGTAAATAACTTAAAAATAATAATTTGACTACTTCTTCTAATCTTCTCACTTTTTTTTTTACAATAAAAACTTTAAAAATGGATTTCTTCTTTTTAAGCACTGAACTTCATTTATTTTCTGGGTTCACTGCAATATTCAGCTCTTTCTACAAGCTGACAATTCTTGCTAGATCACCAGTGAATTGATAAATTCTACATGGAAAAAATACTTTATATTTGTTTTCTTACTTTAACTTTTTCAACATGTCATTATCCATTACTTTTTCTCATATTTTTGCTTTAATAATACCATTTATTTTATTTTTATAAATTTCTATAATTATTCTTTGAGTTCTGATTATTCTTTGCCCTCCACCTACCGATAAATATTCCTGTTACTGATCATTTCTTTTTGGACAATTTCTCATTCTAGCTACTTAATGTGTACCTGTGTCTTAGGGCTTCATGACTTTACCTCTATATTGGTCAGGATTCTCTATGGAAACAGAATCAATAGAGGATATATACATAATTTTTCATATATATAAAATTATATACATATACATAATTTTTTCATATTATACGATATAATTTCATATTATATATAATATGAAAAAATTATGTGTCTGTTTATGTATATAATTGTGTGTGTATACATATATATAGAGAGAGACAGAGATAGAGAGAAGAAGATAGAGAGATTTATTATTGGCTCATGCAATTGAAACCAAGAAGTCCCATGTTTTTCTCTCTCCAAACTGGAGAACCATGAAAATCAGTGGTGTAATTTAGTCTGAGTCTGAAGGCATGAGAACAAGGGGAGCCAATGCTGCAACTCCCAGTCTGGGGAGGTGCGTCTCTGATAGCGGCACAGTTCAGGTGTAAGTCCTAAAGTCCAAAGACTGGAGAACCAATCTTAATGTCTGGGGGCAGAGGAAGAGAGAGATCTTAGATTAAGGAGAAAGAAATAATTTGCCTTTCCTTCTACCTTTTTGTTCTATTTTTATTCAGGCTCAATAGAACGGAGGTTAACTAATAAGATTAGTGAGAGTGGATCTGCTTTACTTAGTCTGCCAATTTAAACGGCAATCTCTTTTTGAAGCACTCTCACAGACACATCCAGAAACAATGTTTTCTCAGCTATCTGAGAAAACTTTCTTGCAGGCAAGATGACACATAAAATTAATCATGACCACCTCCAACTATGACCCATTCTCTAAGCTACAGATAAAAATTTCCAATTATTTTTCAGCATTTCTTCCTGAATTTTTAGTGGACCTTAAATTTTCAGTGTGTAAATTTTCAGTGTATAAAAAGGAATAAAATGCCATATCAAAGTATATTCCTTTAAAATTCTGTTAAGAGAATTAATATGCTGAAATGCTTAAAGACAGATGTCTACATTTCATCATCTATCCACGTAGATCAATTTTCCACAAATTTTGTCCACATTATGTCTGTCTGTCTTTATTCTATACCTTAGCATTATAGCATATTTCTTCTAAAATTTTATTAGTTCATGTCCTCATTATTTTTCAGGTCTATTGCTTGATTTTAAACCTTAAGTCTTTTTCTCTTAAATACATATGTTTTTTTTCCTATGACAAAAAGAATAATTATTCTAACACAAAAAATCTGATGTTACTCATTAAGGTAAAATTTTTAATAACCCCCTATTAGGCCCATAATATGTTAATGTCAGCAAATGTCCTTCTTAACTTGCTCCTATCTTTTCTGCACTGTCTTTTATGTGCCACTTATGGGACTTTTGGATAAATATATTAACTTACCACTTCTAAAATTGACCAAATTGTTTCACACCCTGTGTTTTTGCACATGTTCTTCAGCCAGATTTAAATTTATGTCCTTGCTTCCTTCTGAATAACTTATACCTCTGTTTCACAAATCAGCTCAAATAGGTTGTCTGTGGAGACTTTTTCTTTCTTTTAAATAATTGTTATATGTTTTAGCTGTCACATAACTTTTTGGAATAGTTATAATAATTACCTTCTAAATATTTCCACATCTAACTCTAATAAATAGTTTCTCTCACATATTTATTAAGCTGGCATATAAATTTTTAAAATTTTAAGTTAAAAATGATATAACTTTCACATTATAATATTAATGTATTTTAAAAATCTTTCATTAATATGCTAAATATAACAAGTGGAATCTGAATACCATGAGTCAAAAACCCACCAATATTCATTTAGAAATTCATGACTAAGTGGATTTGTACAATCAAATAGCTTATCTTCTGATACTTTTTATGAACTTACATTTCCATTCAACTTCTTTATAATTTAAACAAATCAAATATCTTTATAAGTGAAGATTATTAATAATTTCATTACAGTTTTACTACAGCAAAAATATATCCTGAAATTAAAAGTATAAAGCAAATTTTCTCTCTGTAGTTAAAATGGTATTTCTGAATATTTAGATTTGATTGTAAGTTTTAAAATGATCGAAATATATTTTATTCTTCAAATTTAAAAATTAAAGATAATTGAATTATTGTGAATATGTCTTATAGTGAGATACAAATGAACTACATTTTTAAAATAGTTTGTACATCCATAGAAGAATACTACCTATTATCATACCATTTGTAATAATATTCCATTTTTAATTACTTTTTGTATACACACAGATAAATTTGGCTTACAAATATAAGAAATGGTGGAAATGGAGGAAATTCTGTTTTATAAATGGTGTTCGATTACATCATATTGTGATCTATGATTAAACTCAATTTTTAAAATTCTATTAGATGACAACTTGAGTGCTCCATACTCCATTTATGGTAAAAGCAAAGATGCAGAGCAAACAACTTGTTATGTAATTTGAAACAAACAAACAAAACAAACAGAACTTCTGAAAACAAAAAAATATATATATCGAAAAATTACAAGACACATATGGAGGCATTAACAATAGGTGATTAGGTGAGACAAGCAGAAGAAAGAATTCCAAAGCTGGAAAACAGGTCTTTTGATTAACCCAGTCAAAAAAAGTAAAAAATAAATAAATTCTTAAAAAACAAAGCCTTTGAGAAAAATTGAATTCTATAAAATATCCAAATCTCTGAGGTATAGGTATTCCAGAGGGAGAACAAGAAAAAGTAAAAACGATGGAAAACATATTTGAGGAAATTAGGATAGCTTCCCTGGTCTTGGTAGAGACTTAGACATCCAGATATAAGAAGTTCAGATAATTCCTAGAAAATACATTGAAAGATAAACTTCACCAGCACATATAATCATCAGACAATTCACACTCAATATGAAGGAAAAATCATAAAAGCAGCAAGAAAGAAGCATCTAATAATCACCTATAAAGGAAATCCTATCACACCAGCGGCAGATTTCTCAGCAGAAATCTTATAAACCAGAGATTGAGGTTCTATTTTCTGTCTTCTTAAGAAAAAAATGCCAACCAAGTATTTTGTATCCTGCTAAACTAAGTTTCATAAGTGAAGAAGGAATAAATAATTTCCCAAACAAGCACATACTAAGGAAATTCTTAACCACTAGACTAGTCCTATAAGAAATGCCCGACCAGGTGTGGTGCTCACGCTTGTAATCCCAGCACTTTGGGAGGCTGAAGCAGATGGATCACGAGGTCAGGAGATTGACACCATCCTGGCTAACACGTTGAAACCCTGTCTGTACCAAAAATACAAAAAAATTAGCTGGGCGTTGTGGCAGGCACCTGTAGTCTCAGCTACTCGAGGGGCTGAGGCAGGAGGATGGCGTGAACCCAGAAGGCAGAGTTTGCAGTGAGCTGAGATCTCGCCACTTCACTCCAGGCTGAGCGATAGAATGAGACTCCGTCTCAAAAAAGAAAAAAAAGAAATGCCCAACAGAGTTTTAAACATGGAAACAAAAAGGTAGTACTCACCATAAAAAAAAAAAAAAACATGAAAATACAAAACTAGCAGTAATCATAAGTAATCAAGACTATAAAAGAACTAGGTAATAATTAACGTTACAACAGAAAAAAAACCTCACCTATCAATATTAACCTTGAATGCAAATGAGCTAAATGCCCCACATAAGAGATGTAGGCTGGTAGGATGGGTTATAAAACAAGATCAACACAAAGCAGACTGCCAGAAACCCACCTAAATGATAAAAAGATTTGTGAGCTAAAAATGAAGAGGTGGAAAAATATATTCCACATATGGACACAAAAGCAAACAGGTGTAGCTGTATTTATATCATATAGAACAGACTTTAAATCAACAACAGTAAGCGGAAAACAAAGGAAGTCATTGTATAATGATAAAGAAATCAATTTAACAATAAGATATAAAGACACTAAATATAAATACATCCAACAATGGAGCACCCAATCTTTAAAGAAAAGAAATTTCAATCAAGAATTTTATATTCCTTCAAACTAAGCTTCATAATCAAAGGAGAAATAAAGTCCTTTAGAGACAAGCAAACAATAAGGGAATTTGTTACTACACCTGCCTTACAAGCGACCCTAAAGGGTATGCTAAACATGGAAACAAAAGAACAATGCCTGCTACCACTAAAACACACTTAAGTAAATAACCCATTGACACTCTAAAGCAACTATACAATCAAGTCTACATAACAACAAGTTAACATGATGACAGGATCCAAATGACACAGATCAATATTGACCTTGAATATAAATGGGCTAAACACCCACTTAAGAGGCATAGAGTAGCAAGTTGGATAAATAAGCAATACTCAATTGTTTTCTGTGTTTAAGAGACCATCCCACAGGTAATGACATCCATAGACTCAAAGTAAGAGGATGGAGAAAGAGCTATCAGACAAATAGCAAGACAAAAAGAGTAGAAATTACTATTTTTATATCAGATAAAACAGACTGCAAACTAATCATGATCAAAATGGACCAAGAATGACATTACATAATGATAAAGGGTTTGATTCAATTAAAAGATCTAACTATCCTAAATATATTTATACTCAAAACTAAAGCACCCAGATTAATAAAACAAGTTATTAGAAACCTAAAAAGAGATTCCAATAACACCACAGTGATTGTGGAAATCCTTGTCACCCCACTGACAACATTTGATAGATCACTGAGGCAGAATACAAAGATATTCTAGACTTAAACTCAACACTTGATGAATTGGACCTAACAGACATCTACAGAATACTCCTAACAACAAAAACAGAATATACATTCTTCGCACCTGCACATGGCAAACACTGTAATGTAGCTGGTGCCTGGTGAAAGGTGTTTGGATCATGTAGGTGGATGCCTCCTTTATGGCTTGGGCCATCCTCTTGGTTGCAAATCAGCTCTTGCTCTCAGTTCACATGAGACCTCATTCTTTAATTGTGTGGCATCTCCTCCCCACTCTTTCTCTCTCACTCCTGCTTTTGCCATGTGAGTGAGTATCTGCTCCCCCTTCACCTTCTACCATAATTTTAAGCTTCTCGAGGCTTCCCTTGAAGCCTAGTAGATGCCAGCACCATACTTCCTGTAAAGTCCATACAATTGTCTCTGGTGTTTCTTTATTGCAATGAAAGAATGGCCTAATGTCGCCATAAAGGAAATCTTAAAAAATCCAAACAAAACTCAACTAAATCATACCAACCATGATCTCAGACCACAGTTCAATAAAAAGAGAAATCAATTTCCAAAAGATCTCTCAAAATCATATAATTGCAAGGAAGTTAAACAATCTCCTCCTGAATGACTGTAGGGTATAGAATTAAATTAAGACAAAAATAAAAAAAAATATTTGAAACTAATGAAAACAGAGAAACAACATATATGAATCTCTGGGACACAGCTAAAGTGGTGTTAAACAGGCAACGTTTATAGCTCTAAATGCCTACATGTAGAAATTGAAAGGTCTCAGATTAACAATCTAACATCACATCTACAGAAACCAAAAAAAAAACAAGAGCAAAGAAACCCCAAAGCTACCAGAGAAAAAAAATAACAAAAATTGAAGCTGACCTCAATTAAATTCAGATACAAAAATCCAGGAAAAAGATCAACAAAATCAAAAGTGCTCTGAAAAAGAACAAGATTGAAAGACTACTAGACAGATGAATGAATTAAAAAGAGAGAAAAGATCAAAATAAGCACAATTAGATATGACAAAGGTGGCCTTTCAACTGACTTAACAGAAATACAAACAATTCTTTAAGATGAGTACAAACATCATCTCTACGCACACAAACTGGAAAACCTAGAAGAAACGGATACATTATTGTATAGATAAATTATGGATACACACACAACCTCCCAAGATTGAACAAGGAAGAAGTAGAAACCATGAACAGACTAATAATGAGTAACAAAATTGATTAAGCAATGATAACTCTCCAAACATAAAATACAGGCCAGGAATAAATTCAAAGCTGACTTCTATGAGAGATACAAAGAAGATATGGTTTCAATCCTAGTGGACCTAATAAAAAAAATCAAAGAGAAGCAAATCTTCCATAACTCATTGTACAAAGCCAGCATTACCCTGATACCAAAGCCTGGCAGGAATACAGAAAAGAAATAAAACCACAGGCCACTATCTCTGATTAACATATGTATTAGGCCATTCTCACATAATTATAAAGAAATATCTGATACTGGGTAATTTATAAGACAAGAAGATTTAATTTGCTCACTTTTCTGCAGGCTTTACAAGAAGCATGATCCTGGCATCTGTTCAGCTTCTGGGTAGGCCTCAGAAAACATACAGTTATGGCAGAGGGTAAAGGGGGAGCAGGCACATCACATGGTCAGAGCAGGAGCAAGAGAGCTCATGCGGGAGGTGCCACACACTTTTAAGTGACCAGATCTCATGAGAACTCACTCATTTTCATGAGGACAGTACCAAGGGGGTGGTAATAAACCATTCATGAGAAATCCACCCCCATGATCTAATCACCTTCCAGAGGCCCCACCTCCAACATTAGGGATTACATTTTGAAATGGGATTTGGGTTGGGGACAGCATTCAAACTACATAAACATAGATGCAAAATTTCTCAAAAAACACTAGTAAACTAAATCCAACAGCATATCAAAAAGATAATATACCATAATCAAGTAGTTTTTATTCCAGGAATGCAAGGGTGGTTCAACACATGTAAATCAAAAAATGTGATTCACTGTATAAACAAAATTAGAAAAAAAAAAAAAAAAAACATGCAATTGTCCCAATAGATGCAGAAAAATTGAGCCAATAAAATCCAGCATCACTTCATTTTAAAATCCTCAACATAGTAGGAATAGAAGGCGTGTATCTCAAAATAATAAAAGCCATATATAGCAAACTCACAGCCAACGTCACGCTGAATAGGGAAAAGTTGAGAGCATTTTCCCTAAGAACTGGAATAAGATAAGGATGATATTTTCACTACTGCTGTTTAACACAGTGCTGCAAGTCCTAGCTGGAGTAATCAAGCAAAAGAAATAAATAAAAGGTATTCGAATATAAAAAGGGAAGTCAAATTATCTCTGTCTGCTGATGACAAAATCTTATACCTAGAAAACACTAAATAATCCTCCAAAAGACTCCTAAATTTGATAAATGACCTCAGTAAAGTTTCAGGATAAAAAATTAATGTACTAAAATCAGTTGCATTTCTATATTCCAGCAACGCTCAAGATGAGAATCAAATCAAGAACTCAAACCCATTGACAATAGACATTTACAAAAAAAAACTAATGAAAAAAATTTTAGAAGACAAAAGCAAATGGAAAAACATCCCATGTTCACAGATAGAAATAATACATATCATTAACATAGCCATACTACCCAAAGCAATCTATAAATACAATTGTTATCAAATTACCAACATTATTTTTCACAGAATTGAAAAAAAGTAATTGTAAAATATATATAGAATAAAAAAGAGCCCAAATAACCAAAGCAATCCTAAGAAAATGAAGTAACACTGGAGGTATTACATTACCTGATTTTGAATTATACTACAAGGCTATAGTAACCAAAGCACCATGGTAGTGATATAAAAATAGAAACACTCATCAACCAAACAGAATAAAGAACCCAGAAATAAAACCACATACCTACAACTAACTGATCTTTGACAAAGCTGACAAAAATATACACTGGAGAAAGGACACCTTATTTTATAAATGGTGTGGGAAAAATTGGAGAGACATACGCAGAAGAATATAAACAGACCACTAAAAATTAACTCATGATTAACCATAGACTTAAAGGTAAGACATGAAATTATAAAAATCATAGAAGGAAACCTGGGAACATCCATTCACCTAATTAAACAATTTACAGCTAGGTTTACAAAAAGAAACAACAACAACAAAAATAGACCAATGGACTTTAAATTAAACTGAGTATCTTCTGCACAGGAAAAGAAATAATCCACAGAATAAACAACCAACCAACAGAATGAGAGAAACTATTTGCAAACTATTCATTTGACAAAGGACTAATATCTTGTATCTACAAGGAACTGAACTCAAGAAATAAAAAACACCACCACTGAAAAGTGGGTAAGGGACATGAACAGACATTTTTCAAAAGAGGACATACAGTCTGGGTGCAGTGTAAACCCAGCTTCTCGAGAGGCTGAGGCAGGAGAATCACTTGAACCCGGCAGGCGGGGCTGCAGTGAGCGGAGATCACACCGTTGAACTCCAGCCTGGGCAACAAGAGTAAAACTACGTCTCAAAAAAAAAAAAAAAAAAAAAAAAAAGGGGGACACATACAAAATGTCCAACAAACATGAAAAAGCTTTCACTATAATGAATCATCACATAAATGTAAATTTAAACCACAGTGATACACCATTTTATTCCATTCAGAAAGACTATTGTTAAATCAAAAGCAAAAGATGTTGGCCAGAAGGTGGAGAAAAGGGAATGCATATAAACTGTTGGTTTGAATGTATATTACTACAAGCTCTATGGAAAACTTTATGCAGATTTCTCAGAGAACTATAGGATCTGAAGAGAAGCCTCAGTACTCCTCTCAAAGAACTATAAATAGCACTATCATTCAATTCATCAATCCCACTACCGAGTATCTAACCAGAGGAAAAGAAATGATTATATCAAAAAGACACATACAGTTATATGAATATCACAGTGTTATACACAATAGCGAAGTCATGAAATCAACTTAAGTGTCCATCAACAGATGACTGTATTAAAAAGCGATATGTATTTTTATATAATATACCAGTTTTATATGTATATATAGCGATACTTTCTAGCTATAAAAAAGAATGAAATCATGTATTTTACAGCAACATACGTGGAACCGGAGCCCATTATTTTAAGTGAAATACTGCATGTTATCACTTATCTGTGGGTGCTAAACAATGGATGCACATGGATATGCAGAGTAGAATTACAGTCATTGGAAACTCCAAAATTTGGAAGTGTGGGAAAGTTGGGCTGGGGGGTGAAACATGAAAGAGGTTCAGGAAATAAAAATGCTGTTAACTTAAATATATATTCGTCAACACAATTTCTTTTGAAAAAAACTTTTACCTTAGTAATGACTCTGTGTCTAATTTAGCCAAGATGGATGCTGAGATTTAACTTATTAACCTTAGGATTAAAATGTTCTGCCAAATGAATATAATTGGCACAGTTATCATTCTTAAACCAAATAGTAAAACAGACTTACTTTTAGTTATAAAAATCTGATTTTATCTCTTTTTCTTTTCCTTTCTTTAAGAGATGAGGTCTCACTCTCTTGCCCAGATTAGAGTGCAGTGGCTCAATCATAGCGAATTGAACCCTAAAATCCTGGGCTTATAGGATCCTCTCACTTCAGCCTCCTGAGTAACTGAGATTAAAGGCACAAGCCATCACATCTTGCTGATTTTACTTTCAAATCAAATAAAAATGTTAATTTATTTTTAAAAGGATATTGTAAAACTACTGAAAACTAAATTATAGAACGCACGTTCTGATAGATTACTGAAATCCAGTGAATTCAAAATTAAACTGATGTAGATATAATCTATTTCAAGCAAAGTAATAAAAATAATTTAATATGTCAATATGCAATTACTCAGTGAATTTGTATTAATGTTCCCAAACTTTAAGTTTTTAAGACAAAATATAGGTGCTAAAATATAGAACTTCTTAAGCATATATATATATCTCTCTCTCTCTACATGTGTGCATTGAACTCTTGTTTAGCTTTTGTTAATACTTAAATATGTCAAGAGCAAAAATTAGCGAAAATGGTGTTATTTAATTAGTTTTAATGTTTAAGTCTTTTTCTATCCACTTAATGAAGTAAAAGGTGTACATATGATCGATAATTTATTGGTGATATGCCTATTTTTTTTTTCAAGTAGAAAAAGGGAAATATCATTTAATAAGATGAAATAAAAAGAAAATTGTCTCTGGCATGTTTCCTTATATAATTTTGTAAAATAAATTCAACTACATAATTCAGTAGAAGACATCAAGTACGGCAGAAAATAATAGAGAAAAGTTAACTATGAATTGTCTCCAATAAATTTCACCAAAGTTAGTAGCCAAAAAATAAATTTTGTAGTCATATTTCAAAGTGTTAGTGCCATTACTTCATTCTGCTTTGGCTGTTTCAACCAGTCATTATTTTCAGAAAATGACTCTTCAGAATAAATTATGAGAATAACTAAAAATGATTACTTATGTTCAAATATATTGAAATCATCTTTTAGCATTTAGTGTTTATTACTTATCATCTCATTGCTTTGCTCTTTTGAAAATTCATCTCAAGAAAAATGTGTTCTTAGGAATACGTTAGTATATAAAGGAGTCCAAGTCCTTAAACAAAATAACAAATTGCGTTATTACCACTTTATCTACCATATTTCTCAATCATGAGTATTACTTATAGACCAAAATACCAAGTTCCCAACATCAGGTTCCAGTCCTAACTTGGAGTTTACAAAGAACATGGCAGAAGCATTGGGTTTTAGGGTTCTTTAATCATTACAAGTAGCTTATTGTTTTGAGGACTTAAGAACATTTATTTGTTTTCTACTTCTGAAAATGTATTATGCATAATATACATAGAGAAAAGTTGCACCAGTGTATAGCTCAATGAATTTTTTGAAAGGCATTTAAATGCTATGTAATATCCTGATGCTGAAACACAACAAAGTCATTACTGGAATAACAGGTGAAATCCAAATAAAGTTTGAAGTTTAGTTATTAAGATAGCATTTTTAGTTTCTTGATTTTTGACAGACTGAACATTTCAGATGTTCAAATTAGGGGAAATTGGATGAAGTGTGTATAGGAACTTTCCGTACTACCTTTGCCAACACTGTGGAAATCTAAAATTATTCCATACTAAAAAGGTTTTCTGGAAAAAATAACTGTGTAACCAGCCCTTAGATAAAAAACAAACAAACAAAATAAAACAGAACATTCCAGCGCCATGAAAAAGCGTTTGTACCTCATTCCAGTCACTATCTTCTGGAGAATAACCACTTACCTAAAATCCCACAGCATAATTGATTAGACTTAAAAAAAATTACAAACGTGGAATCAAATTGTATACAATTACTTATGTTTGGTTTGTTTCACTTCATGTCATGGAAGTTAGACTCAACCTTATTATTCCATGTTACAAAATTTATTTATTCTTATTACTAGAGTGACTATATTTTTTAAGGTTGCATAAATGTATTTATTCATTGTATTACTGGCAGACATTTAGGGTTGTTTTCACATTGCTGCTACTAAGAATAGCATACTATACATGCTATGACTGTTCTTGAACATATATTTGTATTTCTATAGTATATAAAAATAGAAGTAAAATTGCTGGTAAATTGCATAATTTACCTATATTTGGCATTAGTAGGACTCTGCTATTTTGAAAATTCTACATGTGAACATGTGGATTTTGAAATTTATTCTGTTTGGTCAGGCATTTGTATCTTAATGTGAAAATCTGTATATTAGATTACAGATACTGGGCTAAAGCGATTCTCCCTCTTCAGCCTTCCAAAGTGCTGGGAATACAGGTGTGAGCCACCAAGCCTGGCCTGAATTTCTTATTGGATGAAACTATACTATTGTATACCCTAAATTTTAGTATTAAATATGTATTACATAGTCAATAAATTATAGATCAATTTGGTAGTAAGGTGGCCATCATTATGCAAAAGTTGACATTTGTATAGTTTCAAGTTTAAGTAGCACAGGTATTTGCCTGAGTGTCAACTGAACATTATACTGGATTTAAATATGTAAGTTCATAGGAAAAAGAGAGGTTGCCTTTGGCTGACTTATCCATTCAACATTTTTGTGTGTGTTGTGTGTCTACTGTAAGATGACAATATGACTCAAATCAGATTATCAGATCATTTTGGTATTTTTAAGATCAAGGTGACTTTTATAATATTATACACAGTTACTGAGTTACTGTTACTTTTCTAGCTTTACAGTAGATGTATCTCTACTATGTGCTCTCAATTCTGGCACAGTACTAATGAGTATTAATATGTCACAGAGTGATATATACAGATGATTCTGCCTTAAAGATGATTCCTTAGATAATGATTTTATTGAAAGCAATGACAACTGACAATCAGTAAGATGATTATTAAGGAGTTTTTGCTCAAAGAAATCCTATAAATAGAGAGAAGAGAAAGATAGTAATAGAGATAGAACAATAGCAAATGAGAGAGCAAGAGTGAGAGGGGAAGAAGAACAAGTAGGAGAAAGGAGGAAGAGGAGGGTCAAGAAGAGGAGAGAGAAAGGAATAAAAAGAAGAGAAATATCTATTCATATAGCTATCCAAATATGCATATATGTGTATATATATGTATATGTTATATATAAGTGAGGGTGTACATGTGTATGTGTGTATGTGTTTTTATATACACACACATATATGTGTGTATATGTGTGCATATATACATATATACATATGTGTATACATATATACACACATATACAAGTGTGTATATATATATTATATATATAAAAACACATACACACATATATAAAGAGGGATAAAAGGAATAAGTTGGGCTAAATATTACAGTTCCCATCATTCATCATTCTATACTTTTCAAATAACAATAGAAAATCTTCCAAGCTGACTGACAGTAGAACATGCTTAAAATGATATAATTTAATTCTGCTTGTCGTTCCTGTGAATACTTTCACTCTGAACCTAATTCCTTCAGTTCCCTTTATGGGGTTTTATAACTAGCATTGTCAAGCTGCTTATATTTCATTGTTATAATTTACCAGATATGGGCAAGAACATGAACAGACACTTTTCCAGAATAAGACATACATGTGGCCAATAATCATATGAAAAAAAACTCAGTATGACTGATCATTAGGGAAATGCATATAAAAACCACAATGAATTACCATCTAGTATCAATCAGAATTCAAGTCCAAAAATAATAGATGCTGGCAAGATTGTGGAGAAAAAGGAATGCTTATCCACTCTTGAGGGTGGCATAAATTAGTTGAGCCATTGCAGAAGACAGTGTGGTGATTCCTCAAAGACCTATAAACAGAAATACCATTTGACCCACCAATCCCATTACTGGATACACACCCAAAGGAATACAAATCATTCTATTATAAAGACATATGCACATATACGTTTACTGCAACACTATTCACAATAGCAAAGACATGGAATCAACCTAAATGCCCATCAATAGTAGACTGGGTAAGAAAAATGTGGTACATATACACCACGGAATACTATGCAGCTATAAAAGGAATGAGTTCCTGTCTTTTGCAGGAATATGAATGGAGCTGGGGGCCATTATCCTTAGCAACAACCCATAGGAACAGAAAATCAAATACTGCATGTTTTCACTTGTAAGTGGGAGCTAAATAATGAGAACACATGGACATATAGAGGAAAACAACACACCCTGGGCCTATTGGAGGGTGGAGGATGGGAGGGAGATGATCAGGAAAATAACTGATTGGTACTAGGCTTAACACCTGAGTGATGAAATAATCTGTACAACAAATCCCCATGACACAAGTTTACCTGTATAACAAACCTGCACATGTAATCCTGAACTTAAATGAAAGTTAAAAAACCCAAAAGAATAGATACAGCCAATACTTTCATTTTGTTATTCTCAAAACTCAGCAAAGAAAACAAATGAAAGGAAAGAAATGTTAAAGCTAAATGTTACTGCTCTCAAAGAACTTGGTCTTTAATCACCTTCCTCAACCAGATGCACATGCACACAAACACAGACACACACACACACGTACCCACACGCAGAGCAGATACTCACAGGTATTTTGCTCATCTCCATTCCACTAGCGATGCCTCTTACCATCCTCTAATTAGTTACTTGCCTCAATTCATTGATATTTATATCTGTTTCTTTTTTAACAAAGCTTATTCCAAGGTAGTGGGAGAATTTTTTCTGCCTCATAAAAATTAATTTATTTTAAGAACCATGTGCATTAGCATGGGAACATGCGTGTCTTCAAGGAAGTCTTTGGCTTCTGTCATAGAATGTAGTCTGTTATTGTTGCTTGGGAAATTGAATCATATTATTTGAACATTTTACCATTTTCCCCTTTTATGTTAAAATAGCCTCCAATATTCTGGTTAGAGTAAAACTTTAGAAATTTTAGAAATTTTCTCTTTATGACTCCTTTTTAGTTTATAATTTACATCTTTTTTAAAATGACAATTTATGCAGATGATTATAATAAAAGTAATAAGAATAACAACAATGGTTTTAGTGTTAGTAGTAGTACTCCCTATGTAAAGTGAGCTTTCCTGACCTCATCAGTCCAATATTATTTTTTGTACTATCTTATGGACCCCTGTAATAATAAAAGTGAATGGGAATTAAGTTGTCATCCATGTATGACCTATCAAGGGATAAATATTTTATGGAGATTTAGAAAAGGGTTCATTGAAAATTTTAAATGGTTATGAGTATTTATTCAATGACAGTTTAAAAACGAGATCCCCTGAAATACTTAAATAAAGTAGTCTTCATTTTACATGTACTTTCCAAAAATGTAGAATTTTTGAGAATGTTGGATCAAACAGATTAAACATATACATACTTATTGCATCATAAATCATATTCAGGGGCCAGATTCCAACTCTGCTCAGAAGAAATTCTTAGACTCATAAATTTGGTCATGGAAGATTGTACAAACAAGAATTAATTTTGACATAATTTTAAAAGCATAGAATATAGTTACAAACTCAATAATTTAAACATAATAGTATTTACAAATCCTGATAACTTTTATACTTTCAACCAGGTCATAAAATCATGCCATGACTTTTGGAAGAAAAAATTTCCTCACACTCTGCCTGATATGGAAAAAAAAACAAAAAACAAAAAACATATTTTAAAACATTTTTAAGGTAGACTTCTTATTAAAGATATTCAATAAATGAACCTGCCCAAGAAAATGAACAAAATTAGAACATTAAAAAATGTTTCCTACATTAGACACATACTTCTGTAAAATTCTTTTGGAGAAAACAAGCCAACAGGGAGCAAGCAGGTAAGCAAACAAAAAGTACCTATAGAAAGATCACTTTAGGTCAGGAGTTCGAGACCAGCCTGACCAACATGGCGAAACCCCATCTCCACTAAAAATACAAAATTTAGCCAGGAGTGGTGGTGCATGCCTGTAATCCCAGCTACTCGGGAGGCTGAGGTGGAAGAATCGCTTGAACCTGGGAGGTGGAGGTTGAAGTGGGCTGAGATCGCTCCACTGCACTCCAGCCTGAGCACCAGAGCAAGACTGCATCTTAAAAATAACAAGAAAAACAGTAAAAGGAAAAGACAACATAGGGATTATTTAATGATCTTTATTATGTTTCTTGAGTTGCTGTCATAATTACAATGTTGCATTGTCAAAATGTTTTGCTGTTTCATCATTTACAAAACATTCACATTTAAATATGGAAGAGAATGTCATTATCAGTTGGTGTCTCACTTTAAATTACAATGAGCAAATTGATGTGAGAACAAAAAGGACAATGAATACGCACATTGTTACTCAAGAACCCCAAGCTATATACAAGTAACAATGATAAATGCATAGTTTTGTTTTATTTTTATCTGTCACAAATTATATCATGCATACTACATGGCAGTTACACTGAATTAATTGATGAATCTTTTAAAAACATCGATATATATATAGAAAATACTTCATTCAGATGTGACCAGCTTGCAGAAGAAAAATGCATTTTGTATGAGCAGTTTAAAATATATATATATACACATTAAAAAATGAATGGCAATAATGCATAGTAACACCTAAAATGCAACATGGAGAACAGAAATGAACGAGAGAGCAAAAGGACTTCAACTGTACATAATACATTATTATTATTTTTTAAATATGTCTAAGGACAGTGCAGTATAATATTAAGTAATTAATCTAAGTTGTCAACATAAAATTCTATAATTCCATTGTTTTAGATATAAATAATCTTCAAATTAATAAAACATGACAAGTCAAAATATGTTTAAAATAGAAGGAGTAAGCAAAACAAACGAAAGAGATAATTTTAAAATTAATCATCAACATGCATGTAACAAAATTCTAAATATCTGGTAAAGAAGGCTTATCAGTAAGATTTTTAAACACTCAAGCTTTCAATTCAGAAATAACCAAGATTCAATGATTTCATAAGATTTTTTTAAATTTATTTATTATTATTATTATACTTTAAGTTCTAGGGTACATGTGCATAACCTGCAGGTTTGTTACATATGTATATTGTGCCATGTTGCTGTGCTGCACCCATCAACTCGTCAGCACCCATCAACTCGTCATTTACATCAGGTATAACTCCCAGTGCAATCCCTCTGCCCTTCCCCCTCCCCATGATACGCCCCAGTGTGTGATGTTCCTCTTCCTGAGTCCAAGTGATCTCATTGTTCAGTTCCCACCTATGAGTGAGAACATGCAGTGTTTGGTTTTCTGTTCTTGTGATAGTTTGCTAAGAATGATGGTTTCCAGCTGCATCCATGTCCCTACAAAGGACACAAACTCATCCTTTTTGATGGCTGCATAGTATTCCGTGGTGTATATGTGCCACATTTTCTTAATCCAGTCTGTCACTGATGGACATTTGGGTTGATTCCGAGTCTTTGCTATTGTGAATAGTGCCACAATAAACATACGTGTGCATGTGTCTTTATAGCAGCATGATTTATAATCCTTTGGGTATATATCCAGTAATGGGATGGCTGGGTCATATGGTACTTCTAGTTCTAGATTCTTGAGGAATCGCCATACTGTTTTCCATAATGGTTGAACTAGTTTACAATCCCACCAACAGTGTAAAAGTGTTCCTATTTCTCCACATCCTCTCCAGCACCTGTTGTTTCCTGACTTTTTAATGATCGCCATTCTAACTGGTGTGAGATGGTATCTCATTGTGGTTTTGATTTGCATTTCTCTAATGGCCAGTGATGATGAGCATTTTTTCATGTGTCTGTTGGCTGTATGCATGTCTTCTTTTAAGAAATGTCTGTTCATATCCTTTGCCCACTTTTTGATGGGGTTGTTTGTTTTTTTCTTGTAAATTTGTTTGAGTTCTTTGTAGGTTCTGAATATTAGCCCTTTGTCAGATGAGTAGATTGCAAAAATTTTCTCCCATTCTGTAGGTTGCCTGTTCACTCTGATGGTAGTTTCTTTTGCTGTGCAGAAGCTCTTTAGTTTAATGAGATCCCATTTGTCAATTTTGGCTTTTGCTGCCGTTGCTTTTGGTGTTTTAGACATGAAGTCTTTGCCCATGCTTATGTCCTGAATGGTACTACCTAGGTTTTCTTCTAGGGTTTTTATGGTATTAAGTCTAACATTTAAGTCTCTATTCCATCTTGAATTAATTTTCGTATAAGGAGTAAGGAAAGGATCCAGTTTAAGCTTTCTACTTATGGTTAGCCAATTTTCCCAGCACCATTTATTAAATAGGGAATCCTTTCCCCATTTCTTATTTCTCTCAGGTTTGTCAAAGATCAGATGGCTGTAGATGTGTGGTATTATTTCTTAGGACTCTACTCTGTTCCATTGTTCTATATCTCTGTTTTGGTACCAGTACCATGCTGTTTTCCTTACTGTAGCCTTGTAGTATAGTTTGAAGTCAGGTAGTGTGATGCCTCCAGGTTTGTTCTTTTGACTTAGGATTGTCTTGGCAATGTGGGCTCTTTTTTGGTTCCATATGAACTTTAAAGCAGTTTTTTTCCAATTCTGTGAAGAAACTCATTGGTAGCTTGATGGGGATGGCATTGAATCTATAAATTACCTTGGGCAGTATGGCCATTTTCACGATATTGATTCTTCCTATCCATGAGCATGGTATGTTCTTCCATTTGTTTGTGTCCTCTTTTATTTTGTTGAGCAGTGGTTTGTAGTTCTCCTTGAAGAGGTCCTTTACATCCCTTGTAAGTTGGATTCCTAGGTATTTTATTCTCTTTGAAGCAATTGTGAACGGAAGTTCATTCCTGATTTGGCTCTCTGTTTGTCTGTTACTGGTGTATAAGAATGCTTGTGATTTTTGCACATTAATTTTGCATCCTGAGACTTTGCTGAAATTGCTTATCAGCTTAAGGAGATTTTGGGCTGAGACAATGGGGTTTTCTAAATATACAATCATGTCATCTGCAAACAGGGACAATTTGACTTCTTCTTTTCCTAACTGAATACCCTTGATTTCCTTCTCTTGCCTGATTGCCCTAGCCAGAACTTCCAACACTATGTTGAATAGGAGTGGTGAGAGAGAGCATCCCTGTCTTGTGCCAGTTTTCAAAGGGAATTTTTCCAGTTTTTGCCCATTCAGTATGATATTGGCTGTGGGTTTGTCATAAATAGCTCTTATTATTTTGAGGTACGTTCCATCAATACCGATTTTATTGAGTGTTTTTAGCATGAAGGGCTGTTGAATTTTGTCAAAAGCCTTTTCTGCATCTATTGAGATAATCCTGTGGTTCTTGTCTTTGGTTCTGTTTATATGCTGGATTATGTTTATTGATTTGCGAATGTTGAACCAGCCTTGCATCCCAGGGATGAAGCCCACTTGATTATGGTGGATAAGCTTTTTGATGTGTTGCTGAATCCAGTTTGCCAGTATTTTATTGAGGATTTTTGCATCGATGTTCATCAGGGATATTGGTCTAAAATTCTCTTTTTTTTTTTGTTGTGTCTCTGCCAGGCTTTGGTATCAGGATGATGTTGGCCTCATAAAATGAGTTAGGGAGGATTCCCTCTTTTTCTATTGATTGGAATATTTTCAGAAGGAATGGTACCAGCTCCTCCTTGTACCTCTGGTAGAATTCAGCTGTGAATCCATCTGGTCCTGGACTTGTTTTGGTTGGTAGGCTATTAATTATTGCCTCAATTTCAGAGCCTGCTATTGGTCTATTCAGGGATTCAACTTCTTCCTGGTTTAGTCGTGGAAGAGTGTAAGTGTCCAGGAAATTATCCATTTCTTCTAGATTTTCCAGTTTATTTGCGTAGAGGTGTATATAATATTCTCTGATGGTAGTTTGTATTTCTGTGGGGTCGGTGGTAATATCCCCTTTATCATTTTTTATTGCGTCTATTTGATTCATCTCTCTTTTCTTCTTTATGAGTCTTGCTAGCGGTCTGTCAATTTTGTTGATCTTTTCAAAAAACCAACTCCTGGATTCATTGATTTTTTGGAGAGTCTTTTGTGTCTCTATCTCCCTCAGTTCTGCTCTGATCTTAGTTATCTCTTGCCTTCTGCTAGCTTTTGAATGTGTTTGCTCTTGCTTCTCTAGTTCTTTTAATTGTGATGTTAGAGTGTCAATTTTAGATCTTTCCAGCTTTCTCTTGTAGGCATTTAGTGCTATAAATTTCCCTCTACATACTGCTTTAAATGTGTCCCAGAGATTCTGGTATGTTGTATCTTTGTTCTCATTGGTTTCAAAGAACATCTTTATTTCTGCCTTCATTTCTTTATATGTACCCAGTAGTCATTCAGGAGCAGGTTGTTCAGTTTTCATGTTGTTGAGCGGTTTTGATTGAGTTTCTTAGTTCTGAGTTCTAGTTTGATTGCACTGTGGTCTGAGAGACTGTTTGTTATAATTTCTGTTCTTGTACATTTGCTGAGGAGTGCTTTACTTCCAACTATGTGGTCAATTTTGGAATAAGTGTGATGTGGTGCTGAGAAGAATGTATATTCTGTTGATTTGGGGTGGAGAGTTCTAAAGATGTCTATTAGGTTTGCTTGCTGCACAGATGAGTTCAATTCCTGGATATCCTTGTTAACTTTCTGTCTCATTGATCTGTCTAATGTTGACAGTGGAGTGTTGAAATCTCCCACTATTATTGTATGGGAGTCTAAGTCTCTTTGTAAGTCTCTAAGGACTTGCTTTATGAATCTGGGTGCTCCTGTATTGGGTGCATATATATTTAGGATAGTTAGCTCTTCCTGTTGAATTGATCCCTTTACCATTATGTAATGACCTTCTTTGTCTCTTTTGATCTTTGATGGTTTAAAGTCTGTTTTATCAGAGACTAGTATTGCAACTCGTGCTTTTTTTTGTTCTCCATTGGCTTGGTAGATCTTCCTCCATCCCTTTATTTTGAGCCTATGTATGTCTCTGCATGTGAGATGTGTCTCCTGAATACAGCAGACTGATGGGTCTTGACTCTTTATCCAGTTTGCCAGTCTGTGTCTTTTAATTGGAGCATTTAGTCCATTTGCATTTAAGGTTAAGATTGTTATGTGTGAACTTGAGCCTGCCATTATGATATTAACTGGTTACTTTGCTCGTTAGTTGATGCAGTTTCTTCCTAGCCTCGATGGTCTTTACATTTTGGCATGTTTTTGCAATGGCTGGTACCGGTTGTTCCTTTCTGTGTTTAGTGCTTCCTTCAGGGTCTCTTGTAAGGCAGGTCTGGTGGTGACAAAATCTCTAAGCATTTGCTTATCTCTAAAGGATTTTATTTCTCCTTCACTTATGAAACTTAGTTTGGCTCGATATGAAATTCTGGGTTGAAAATTCTTTTCTTTAAGAATGTTGAATATTGGCCCCCACTCTCTTCTGGCTGGTAGAGTTTCTGCCGAGAGATCTGCTGTTAGTCTGATGGGCTTCCCTTTGTGGGTAATCCGACCTTTCTCTCTGGCTGCCCTTAAGATTTTTTACATCATTTCAACTTTGGTGAATCTGACAATTATGTGTCTTGGAGTTGCTCTTCTCGAGGAGTATCTTTGTGGCGTTCTCTGTATTTCCTGGATTTGAATGTTGGCCTGCCCTACTAGGTTGGGGAAGTTCTCCTGAATGATATCCTGAAGAGTGTTTTCCAACTTGGTTCCATTTTCTCCCTCACTTTCAGACACCCCAATCAGACGTAGATTTGGTCTTTTTACATAATCCCATACTTCTTGCAGGCTTTGTTCATTTCTTTTTCTTCTTTTTTCTTTTGGTTTCTCTTCTCGCTTCATTTCATTCATTTGATCCTCAATCACTGATACTCTTTCTTCCAGTTGATCGAGTCGGCTACTGAAGCTTGTGCATTTGTCACGTATTTCTCGTGTCATGGTTTTCATCTCTGTCATTTCTTTTATGACCTTCTCTGCATTAATTACTCTAGCTATCAATTCTTCCACTCTTTTTTCAAGATTTTTAGTTTCTTTGCGCTGGGTACGTAATTCCTCCTTTAGTTGTGAGAAGTTTGATGGACTGAAGCCTTCTTCTCTCGTCTTGTCAAAGTCATTCTCCGTCCAGCTTTGATCCGTTGCTGGCGATGAGCTGCACTCCTTTGCAGGGGGAGATGCGCTCTTATTTTTTGAATTTCCAGCTTTTCTGCCCTGCTTTTTCCCCGTCTTTGTGGTTTTATCTGCCTCTGGTCTTTGATGATGGTGACGTACTGATGGGGTTTTGGTGTAGGTGTCCTTCCTGTTTGATAGTTTTCCTTCTACCAGTCAGGACCCTCAGCTGTAGGTCTGTTGGAGATTGCTTGAGGTCCACTCCAGACCCTGTTTGCCTGGGTATCAGCCGCAGAGGCTGCAGAAGATAGAATACTGCTGAACAGCAAGTGTACCTGTGTGATTCTTACTTTGGAAGCTTCCTCTCAGGGGTGTACTCCACCCTGTGAGGTGTGGGGTGTCAGACTGCCTCTAGTGGGGGATGTCTCCCAGTTAGGCTACTCAGGGGTCAGGGACCCGTTTGAGCAGGCAGTCTGTGCCTTCTCAGATCTCAACCTCCGTGTTGGGAGATCCACTGCTCTCTTCAAAGCTGTCAGACACAGTCGTTTGCATCTGCAGAGGTTTCTGCTGCTTTTTGTTGTTGTTGTTTAGCTGTGCCCTGTCCCCAGAGGTGGAGTCTACAGAGACAGGCAGGTTTCCTTGAGCTGCTATGAGCTCCACCCAGTTCGAGCTTCCCAGCGGCTTTGTTTACCTACTTAAGCCTCAGTAATGGCAGGCGCCCCTCCCCCAGCCTCGCTGCTGCCTTGTGGTTAGATTGCAGACTGCTGTGCTAGCAATGAGGGAGGCTCCATGGGCGTGGGACCCTCCCGGCCAGGTGTGGGATATAATCACCTGGTGTGCCTGTTTGCTTAAAGCGCAGTATTGGAGTGGGAGTTACCCGATTTTCCAGGTGTTGTGTGTCTCAGTTCCCCTGCCTAGGAAAAGGGATTCCCTTCTCCCTTGTGCTTCCCAGGCGAGGCGATGCCTCGCCCTGCTTCAGCTCTCGCTAGTCGGGCTGCAGCAGCTGACCAGCACCGATTGTCTGGCACTCCCTAGTGAGATGAACCCAGTACCTCAGTTGAAAATGCAGAAATCACCAGTCTTCTGTGTCGCTCGTGCTGGGAGTTGGAGACTGGAGCTGTTCCTATTTGGCCATCTTGCTCCGCCCCCCCGATTTGGTAAGATTTTATAAGAAACAGATTTTAGAAGTAGTAAAGCAGCACTGGGTCATAAAACCAGATTAGCTTCAATTTTTTGAAACGAAATAATTATAAAAATTTTACTTATCAGATGCATATGTGAATACTAATCATAACCAATATTTCAATGATTTTAAGAAATAAAATATTTTTCACATTTCTAACATAATGTTAATTACATTCTATTAAATGTTTCCTTACTCATTTTTGTGTTATATAGGATTTCAAACACTAAAGAAGCATGATTTTAAATTTTCTTAAAAATTCCAATTTCAGCTTCTTGAGCTACTATACTGTATTTATATTGTATTGAAGCTCACAGGTAGGACTATTAAATACTATTATACTGTATTTGAAGAAAAAACAGAAAATACAAATTGGTCAAAATGAAAGTAAAAACTTACAAGTAAATTTATACCTCTGTTAACTTTTGTAACCATATTTTTTCCATGGAGTATGTGATGAAATATTTCCTATTACAAATATGTTTCCAGATGTAATACACATAACCATCCCATAGCCAGCTTTTTATAATGTAAAATAAATGTTTTTGAAATGTAAATATTTGTATGTATTCATTGTTTTACATTTTAAAACATATAGCACCCCATTGTTATTTAATCCTCTTTGTATTGCTTATTTGTTTCTTCAACTTTTTACTATTTTAAATAATAGAATATTATTCAGATAAAAATGAAAACTAATCACATTCTTATATTAAACTCTACATTAATGATTATATCATAGCATATGCATACTTTAAATTGACATATTTGGACAATTGTTCTATAGAAAATTGTAGTAATTCACATTTTTTTTGCATATTGTAATTTTGTCTCCCTTCTAAATAGAATTTCTAGTTTTATAAAATTCTTACTCTATGTAGTTAGAAGTCTTTCTTCACATACCCACCATATTCAAAATCTTGGCTTCCCAAGATCAACATTAAATGTTTTCTATACTTCCAAAATATCTCCAGACTGACATAGTAATTACTAAAAATCCAACAAAAAGATCCTAATTTACTTTCTGAGACTCAAATAAATTATTATCAATTCCTTCAGGAAAAAATTCCTACTTGTGTATCTTTTACTTTGCATAGAGTATAAAGATCAATTTGAAGAGAATTGGCAGCTTCAAAATCTATCCAAGAACTTAGTATACCTATCCATTCGTTTAGATCTTTATTTTCAGTAATGTTTTGCAGTTTTAAGTACACAAAATTTACAAATATTTGAATAAACTGATGCTCAGATATTTTATTTTAAGATGATAATGATAATGGTATTTTCTGATACCAATTTTCAGTTGTCACTTTATTATTTATAAGTATAATTGCTTATTTGTTAGCACGTTGTTCTTGTCTTCAGTAGCCTCACTTAACTGCTCTCAAGCTTGTAAAATGTTTCTTTTTGGTTTCATTGGGCATTTTAGTAACTTTTTTTTAACACAAAAAAAGTCATCAAAAAATTGAGAACATTTTATTCTACCCATTCATTTTTATTATTCTTTATTTCTTTCCCTTGTCTATTGCACTAGCTAGGACTGTGAAAACAACGTTAACCAAAAAATGATGAGAACAGATAGATATATTTTTTGTTTCTCTTCTGAGGAGGAAAACATTTGGTCTATAACTATTAAGTATAATGTTAGCTATTTATTTTTATTATAGTATTTAAGATTGAGAAATTTTCTTCTCCTCTTGGCTTTCTGAGAGTTTAAATTATAAATGGTACTGAGTGATGGTAAATTTAATTTTTTCCCTGCAAGGATTGAGAGGATAATTATATATTGTACTTATATTTCAAATTGTAGTAATATTCAAAATTATATCAATTGGTGTTAAATGTTAAAAACAAACATACTTTATTAGAAAACCGTATTTGATCATATTTTTCTTCTTAATTGATTGCTAATGTTTTGTTCAGTATTCTTTAGTCCATAGTCCCAAAGCGTCATATGTTATATCCCAAAGCTATGACCTTTCCCCTTACTTTTTCAGTGTTGCTATCAAAGTAATTTTAGCATCCTCATATGACTAAGAAAGTACTCATTATATGCTCAGGATATTTAATGGGAATAAAGGTATTTCTTTTCAAGGCTTCATCTAATTCATTAATAAAGTTTTCTGAGTCTTGAGTTTTCTTTATGTCAAGGTTTATAATTATAAGTTCATTAAAAATATGTGCTATTACTGATCTTTTCTTTTTATTCTTAACTCATTTTGGTAATATGTGACTTCTGATAAAGTTACACATTTTTACCTACATTGCCAAATGTATTGACATAAAATATTTAAGAATATTTCTGGATTATTATTTCTTATTGTAGGATTTGTTCTGATGGCCCCTTGTTTATCCTCAACTTCTACAAATATTCATTTCTTGTTAATTTCTGCTAAGTCTAATTAGTCATTTAAAAATTGTTTTTGAGAATTTTAGCCTTTTATTTCCTCCTTTGCTCTACTCAATATATGTTAGTTATTTTTCTCTCTAGTGGAAAACTTACATTATTGATTTAAAACTTTTTTCTTTTCTGATAAAACGTTTTAAAGCCACTATTTTTGCTGTATGCACCGCTTTAACTGTATCTCATAAATTATGTTATGTTGTACATTCGTATCCTTCTAATTTATTTTTAAGGAACTTTTTTTTTACAAGCGTATAGTTTTTCAACTATGAATATAATTACTCCATTTTGTTATGCTTAAGATTTTCATTATATGTAGTTTTTATCATTTTCCTGTGAAGTGGGATTTTGGTGAAAAGCATCTAATTTGAGTGTCTTTTAGTTATTTAGTACATTTAATATAAATTCGTTTGATTATTTATAAAGTTGAATTTTGATATGCTTTTATGCTTTCTGCTTTCAATATCACCTGTCTCTTCTTTGGTATTTTTTCAATCTTTAATGCATTTTTTGGACCAAATAATTTTTAGTATTTTTATACTCTTTCATCAGATTAATATGTAACCAAATTTCATTGAATATTGTCAGTGTTCTTTTTACCTTTTTCTCAATTGTTTAAAACATGCATCTTTATCATAATCTACCTTAAAATAATACTATAGAAATGCAAGTAATGTTAAACTCTTACACTGTTATACTTTCATTTCTACTCTTTTAACTCTTGATTGACTACTGTCATATGATTTACTTCTACATATATTATGAACTCTATAAATCATTGTAGTTTTTGCTCCAGTCTGTCAATTATTTATTAAAAATTGAAAAAAAATTAGTTATCTAAAAGTGTATAATTAATTACCACAAACGAAGAGGCTCAAAATAATACATATTTATTGTATCACAGTTTCTGTGCATTGGGAAAATAGATATAACTTTTTCAGATTCTCTTCTTTAGGTTTTCACACAAGGCGACAATCAAGGTAACATCAAGGAATGAATTATCCTGAGTGTTTGACTCAGCGAGTCTTAACCACTTGCAAGCTCACGTATTTGCTGGAAAAAAATGCAGCTCCTCAAAACTTGTTGGACAGAGGGTCTCAGTTTCAAGCTGACTGTTGACAAGAGAACATCTTCAGTTCTTTGTCAGATGTTGCTCCAACATGGCAGCTGACTTCATCCAAACCAAGGAAGGTGCTCATGTAACAGAGTCTGCAAGCCTACATAAGTCATGATCCCATGTAACCTAGACACAAAAGTGACTTCCTAGAACCTGTACAATTTCTATTCATGATAAGGAAGTCACACATTTTGCCCACGTTACAGAGGAGAAAGATTACACAAAGATGTGAATATTAAAGGGTGGAGATCATGGGAAGACATCTTAAAGACTGCTACTATAATGTATTTTATATTTATTTATATATTTATAATTTCTAAATATTTTCATTATCTATGGAGACACAATTTTCTATCATGTAACATTTTCTTTCCATGAGAATAATTTTCTGTAACATTTCTAATACTGATGTTCTGCTTACAATATACATTTCATTATTATTCAGTTCTTTCTTTTTTATTTTCTCCAAAAATCCAATTATATTCCCATTTCTAAATTGTATTTTCTCTCATTTAAAATATTAAGTTATTTTTATCTTTATTCTTCTACCCTTTTTGCACCCTTTCCACATGTGTGTGTTTTAATACTTGAAAACACTTTTAATACAACTTTAACATTTTTGTCTTCTAGCTTCATCATCTGTCTCATTTCTGGAATTCTTTGTATCATATTACATTTTTTATGGATTATATAGTTCTGCTTTTTGCATGCCCAGTGTTTTTTTTAATCTCTGTTGTTGTTCATTGTATTTTTATTATTGGATTATGCTTTGGAAATATTACATAGTCTGGCTCTCAACTTTGTTTCTTCTGTTTTTAGTGCCAGACATTTTTGGTACCAGTCTTTTTTTGGCAGGCAAATAAATTTTTGCCTGCCCACAACTTTTATACTAGGTTTTATCTCCCTGCAGCTTCCTTCACTTTGCAAAGTGATTTTCAAAGGATGGGCATTTATTTTATTTCATTCTAGGTATAATTCAACCTAACTACTAAGACGTATCACACTCTATAGTCTCCATTGTATACCTCAAATGATTAAGTACTTTCTATTCTGATTAGGCAGAGCTCAAATGTCCTCTGCTTTGTGTAATTTCTGAAATTTTAGTTTACATCTGTCCTGTCATTCTTTGACTACCTTGTGGCTTTTCAATTTATATCCAGAGAAGGTAGAACCCAGCAAAGACTTAAACGGGTCCTTACAAATATTCATGGAGCCTTTATTTGCATAAGAAATAAAATCTTTCTTGCAACTTCTATTAGCCTCATCTTCCATGCATTTCTATCTCCATCTCTTTACCTCATCCAGTTTGGCAATTTGGATTTGGATTTCCTTTCCCTATGCGTGCATTACAGGGGCTGTCTGTAAGTGTTAGAAAGCTGAAGCAATGAGAGGATTAACCTCATTTTCCCTTCTCTCAGAGATCACGGTTCTGCACTTTTGTCCATTGCTTAAAAATATTGTTTTATATATTTGCCTATTTTCTAGTTGTGTAAAGAAGAATATATTTTTCTCATTGGTCAGATATTCAAAAACTATATTTTGATACAGTTTTTGTGAATATGCTTGTTACCATATCATTGAATTATGTTACGTGAGTGTTGAAAAGTTCTGAGTTTATATGTTTATTTTGTATATTAGGAAACAACTTGGTGTTCTAAAAGAGTCAGCATTCCTTAGAGAGTAACACATTCTGTGATTAGAATAGATAAACATGAGTCATCTCTTTGTAGGTAAAGAGCAAGAATGGTTTTTAAGCTATCCAAAAATAGTGCTTATGATAGAGTCTCCCTTGAAGATATTACTACTATTATTTATATAATTTAATAGTTTCAACTGGCAAGAGTTGAAATAGCAGTTTCTTGTGAAAAGTGATCAAAATAGGGAAAATAATTTATTTATATAAGTAATATGCAATACTTCGTGATGTTCAAATTAAACACACTTTCATTACTGGGAATATTTTAGTAATTGTTTTTATGATAATGGGCATTATTTAGTTTTCTACCTTATAAGCAATGAATATTTTTAAAAGACTAAAAAGGTAAGAACAATTAACTTAACAGTGAGGGGAGAGAGTGGACTTCAACAATTGTCCTTCAGTGACCTTGAATTCTATGTCTTCCAGTGGCACTGTATCTGAGAAATTAATCTTTGATTCATGTAGCTTATTGAATTAACTCAGAATGTGTTGGAGTTGTTAGGCATTTTTTGCACTTTTTGAGACAGCAAGAACCTTCTAGCTAAAGCCTCTAGAACAATAAGAGGAATCTTTAGAAATTTAAGGATGAGTGAGTTTCTTGAAGAACCTGATTGTATCTCAACCTTCATTAGATGATGATGATTGGCAGTTGT
Organism: Macaca thibetana thibetana; assembly: GCF_024542745.1. NCBI lineage: Eukaryota > Metazoa > Chordata > Mammalia > Primates > Cercopithecidae > Macaca > Macaca thibetana. Next base: position 48,813,167 of record NC_065594.1, read on the forward strand.
CTGTTTTGAATTGAAACATTGTATATGCTGGTCTCTGGTTGAAGTATTATAATATATACTTTGACTCAGTAGTTCTCTATAAACAAAGTACCATTGTTTTTCTATACTACAAGAACTTTTATCATTTACCTGTTATGTTACTGTATTTTTCTCAATCACATCTCTCACGATACTGTATCATAGAGGCTAAATATAAATTAATTATTTAAGCTGTCTCCCCACTCTAGTGAGAAAAGTGTATTGACATAAACAAAAGGTTTACATGAAATATATCATATATCCTATACTATATACTCTACAGAAATAAACTATTAAAGCATTGATTTTAATTTTATACAGTTCTGATTTTGTGGTGTTTAGGATCAACTATCATTTTTTAAACAAAGGCATTTTCTTCTACAAGGCAGTTTAGTATGAAGCACAAAAGTCAACACTTTATATGACCAAAATCATGATTTATTGATGCAGTGTTTGAATAGCACAAAGAATTGCAAATTACAAAAGTAATTTATTAGGCAGAAAGGAGAAATAACATCTGGATGATTTTAGCTCTAGAGAGATATATTAAAAGTTTCTTCATGATTTATATAAATTGCATGATTAGTTAAGTAATTTCTCCCAAACTAATTTTGATTTCACAGTATTTGCAAGAAGAACTGGAATTCAAATAACATCATAGTTTTATATGAATATGGGTATACATCTGCTGCCATTATCTATAAATGATGGTTTAGTACACCTGGATAGGATGAAGTAATTGTTACAGACTGAATTGTGTTACTCCAAAATTCACATCAAAACTCTAAATTCCCTAAATGCAGGCATTTTTAATTGTGAATATATGTAAAGATAAGGCCTCTAAAGAGGAAATTAAATAAAAACAAGTTATTAGAGTTGATCTTGATTCAATCTGACTAGATCAAGAAAAAGAAATTAAGACACCCAGGGAGACACCGTTTACTCACACAGAAAAACACATCTCATAAGGACATAGGGAGAAAGTGGCCATCTGCAAGTCAAAGAGAGATGCCTCAGAAGAAATCAAACCCACTGATATCTTAATCTCGAACTTCTTAACACTCAAAACTGTGTGAAAAATAAATTTTGATTACTTAAGCTGTCCAGTCTGTGGTATTTTGTTACAGTGGTCTTAACAAACTAATACAGTAATTATATTCCTAAATGTTCTTAAATTCTTTATAATTAACTGTCATAGCTATGAATAAACACAAACTTAGTGACATCCATTCTATATAAAATATTAATTCTACAATTTTCTCAGGTTTTGATATACATTTCATGTTTATTAGAATATAGCTTCCAAACATGAATTAATGTAGAAACATGTATTTTTTGAATAATTTTCCTTGACTATGTTAGAAATAGTGAAGTCCATTTTTAGCTCCCACCCCATTGTATATATAAACAAAAATGCTACTATAACCACATTTTTGGAAGGGTCAGGTCTAATTTTAAAGTAGTCAAATATGATTATAATGTATAAAGTGTGAATAGCTTTTTTTCCCTTTTTGTTATGGAGTGGAGTTTAAGTTCTTTTAAATTTTATTTTAAGTTTTTGAATAGCTAATATTTACAACATTATGGCAGCTGACTGTGACTAGACTCCTTTGTAAACATTCTGATGATATTTACTAGGTAGAAAACCCAAAGATTTCTTTATCAAGATATTTTTAACAGAATCCTCATATTTAATTTAGAATGGGTTGCTGTAAATAATACCAGAATTTATGGATTTATTAAAAACAGCTGGAGAGAAGTTTGCCACATAGTTCTTCCTCTGAGGAGTGATCAACCAAGAACAGACAGTCTCTAACTTATGATAGTTCAACTCATGAATGTTTATATTACCACAGTTTGAAAGTAGCATGCATTCAGTAGAAACTGTCAGTGTCCGTATAACCATTTTGTTTTTCTCTTTCAGTATAAAGTTCAATAAATTACATGAGATAGTCAACCCTTGATAATTTTAGCTCTAGAGAGATACATTACAAATAAGCTTTGTGTTAGATTATTTTTTCCAAGTGTTCTGAATATGTTTTATTATTATTATTATGCTTTAAGTTCCAGGGTACATGTGAACAATGTGCAGGTTTGTCACATGCGTGTACATGTGCCATGTTGGTGTGCTGCACCCATTCAGTCGTCATTTACATTATGTATATCTCCTAATGCTATCCCTCTCCTTTCCCCCCACCCCATGTCAGGCCCCCGTGTGTGGTATTCCCCACCCTGTGTCCAAGTGTTCTCATTTTTCAGTTCCAACCTATGAGTGAGAACATGCGGTGTTTGATTTTCTGTCCTTGCAATAGTTCGCTCAGAATGATGGTTTCCAGCTTCATCCATGTCCCTAGAAAGTACATGAACTCATCCTTTTTTTTTGACTGTATAGTATTCCATGGTGTATATGTGCCACATTTTCTTAATCCAGTCTAACATTGATGGATGTTTGGGTTGGTTCCAAGTCTTTACTATTGTGAATAGTACCGCAATAAACATATGTGTGCATGTCTTTATAGCAGCAAGATTTATAATCCTTTGGGTATATACCCAGTAATGGGATGGCGGGGTCAAATGGTATTTCTAGTTCTAGATCCATAAGGAATCGTCATACTGTTTTTCACAATGGTTGAACTAGTTTACAGTCCCACCAACAGTGTAAAATTTCCTATTTCTTCAGATCCTCTCCAGCACTTGTTGTTTCCTGACTTTTTAATGATTGCCATTCTAACTGGTGTAAGATGGTATCTCACTGTGGTTTTGATTTGCATTTCTCTGATGGCCAGTGATGATGAGCATTTTTTCATGTGTCTGTTGGCTGCATAAATGTCTTCTTTTGAGAGGTGTTTGTTCATATCCTTCACCCACTTATTGATGGGGTACTTTCATATTTTCTAGTAAATTAGTGTAAGTTATTTGTAGATTATGGATATTAGCCCTTTGTCAGATGGGTAGGTTGCAAAAATTTTCTACCATTCAGTAGGTTGCCTGTTCACTCTGATGGTAGTTTCTTTTGCTGTGCAGAAACTCTTGGGTTTAATTAGATCCCATTTTTCAATGTTGGCTTTTGTTACCATTGCTTTTGGTGTTTTGGACATGAAGTCCTTGTCCATGCCTGTGTCCTGAATTGTATTGTCTGTTTTCTTCGAGGATTTTTATGGTTTTAGGTCTGACATTTAAGTCTTTAATCCATCTTGAATTAATTTTTGTACAAGGTATAAGGAAGGGATCCAGTTTCAGCTTTCTACATTTTTCCAGCCATCCCAGCACCATTTATTAAATAGCGAATCCTTTCCCCATTTCTTGTTTTTGTCAGATTTGTCAAACATCAGATGGTTGTAGATGTGTGGTATTATTTCAAAGGACTCTGTTCTGTTCCATTAGTCTATATCTCTGTTTTGGTACCAGTACCATGCTGTTTTGGTTACTGTAGACTTGTAGTAGATTTTGAAGTCAAGTAGTATGATGCCTCCAGCTTTGTCCTTTTGGCTTAGGATTGTCTTGGCATTGCAGGCTCTTTTTTTTCCATATGAACTTTAAGGTAGTTTTTTCCAATTCTGTGAAGAATGTCATTGGTAGCTTGATGGGGATGGCATTGAATCTATAAATTACCTTGGGCAGTATGGCCATTTGCACAATATTGATTCTTCCTATCCGTGAGCATGGAATATTATTCCATTTGTTCATGTCCTCTTTTATTTTGTTGAGCAGTGGTTTGTAATTCTCCTTGAAGAGGTCCTTCATATCGCCTGTAAGTTGGATTCCTAAGTATGTTATTCTTTTTGAAGCAATTGTGAATGGGAATTCACTCATGATTTGGCTCTCTGTTTGTCTGTTATTGATGTATAGGAATGCTTTGTGATTTTTGCACATTGATTTTGTATCTTGAGACTTTGCTGAATTTGCTTATCAGCTTAAGGAGATTTTGGGCTGAGATGATGGGATTTTCTAAATATAAAATCATGTCATCACAAACAGGGACAATTTGACTTCCTCTTTTCCTAATTGAATACCATTTATTTCTTTCTCCTGCCTGATTGCTCTGGCCAGAACTTCCAACACTATGTGAAAAGGAGTGGCAGAGAGGATAGGGCATCCCTCTCTTGTGCCAGTTTTCAAAGGGAATGCTTCCAGAATTTGGCTGTGAAACTGTCTGGTCCTGGACTTCTTTTGGTTGGTAGGCTCTTAATTATTGTCTCAATTTCAGAGCCTGTTATTGATCTATTCAGGGATTCAACTTTTTCCTGATTTAGTCTTGGGAGAGTGTATGTGTCCAGGAATTTATCCATTTCTTCTAGATTGTCTACTTCATTTGTGTAGAGGTGTTTATAGTATTCTCTGATGGTAGGTTGTATCTCTGTGGGATCGGTGGTAATATCCCCCCAGCCAAACTAAGCTTCATAAGTGAAAAAGAAATAAAATCCTTTACAGAGAAGCAAATGTTGAGAGATTTTGCCACCACCAGGCCTGCCTTACAAGGGATCCTGAAGGAAACACTAAACATGAAAAGGAACAACCGGTACCAACCACTGCAAAAACATGCCAAATTGTAAAAACCATCGATGCTAGGAGGAAACTGCATCAACTAACGAGTAAAATAACCAGCTAACATCATAAGGACAAGATCAAGTTCACACATAACAATATTAACCTTAAATGTAAATGGGCTAAATGCTCCAATTAAAAGGCTGGCAAATTGGACAGAGTCAAGACCTATCAGTGTGCTGTATTCAGGAGACCCATCTCATGTGCAGAGACACACATAGGCTCAAAATAAAGGGATGGAGGAAGATCTACCAAACAAATGGAAAACAAAACAAACAAAAAAAAAGCAAGGGTTGCCATTGTAATCTCTGATAAAGCACACTTTAAACCAACAAAGATCAGAAGAGACAAAGAAGGCCACTACATAATGGTAAAGGGATCAATTCATCAGGAAGAGCTAACTATCCTAAATATATATGCACCCTATACAGGAGAACCCAGATTCATAAAACAAGTCCTTAGAGACTTACAAAAACACTTAGACTCCCACACAATAATAATGGTAGACTTTAACACCCCACTGTCAACATTAGACAGATCAACGAGACAGAAAGTTAACAAGAATATACCAGAATTGAACTCAGCTCTGCACCAAGTGGACCTAATGGACATCTACGGAGCTCTCCACCCCAAATCAACAGAATATACATTCTTCTCAGCACCACATCACACTTATTGCAAAATTGACCACATAGTTGGAAGTAAAGCACTCCTCAGCAAATGTACAAGAACAGAAATTATAACAAACTGTCTCTCAGACCACAGTGCAATCAAACTAGAACTCAGGATTAAGAAACTCATTCAAAACCGCTCAACTACATGGAAACTGAACAACCTGCTCCTGAATGACTACTGGGTACATAATGAAATGAAGGCAGAAATAAAAATGTTCTTTGAAATCAATGAGAACAAAAACACACTATACCAGAATATCTGGGACACATTTAAAGCAGTATGTAGAGGGAAATTGTAGCACTAAATGCCCACAAGAGAAAGTAGGAAAGATCTAAAATCGACACCCTAACATCACAATTAAAAGAACTAGAAAAGTAAGAGCAAACACATTCAAAAGCTAGCAGAAGGCAAGAAATAAATAAGATCAGAGCAGAACAGAAGGAGATAGAGACACAAAAAACCCTTCAAAAAATAATGAATCCAGGAGCTGGTTTTTGAAAAGATCAACAAAATTGAAAGACCGCTAGCAAGTCTAATAAAGAGGAAAAGAGAGATGAATATGTTTAAAGTAGATGAGGCTAAGTTATGATGCTCCGTAGGTTAGATGTATTAAATGCATATTTGACTAATGTACCATGGGTTTACAGGGATGTAACCCCATCATAAGATAAGGAGAGGAGCATATGTATAACAAAGTAACATGCCCCAAAACTGAGTTGCTTCATCTGAGATGATGTATAATGTCCCCTTTAACAGTGCTCATCTGTTACTTTCAAACTAACTTGCATCACAGTTGTAGGAAAATGAAATTTAGGGACCTGCATTTATATAGATCAGGTCTTCTTCAGAAAAAAAAAAAAAAAAAGTCACATTCTTATTTAGTCTCTACTTGTATCATTGGATTACATTTTGTTAATTTGGAGTAAGCAAAATTTGTTGTTGAATAAAAAATATACTTCAAGTGACTATTTCTTAACAACTCAACACTTTTAATACTGCATTATAAATTCAATGCAGCTATGGCAGTGTCTTTTACAACCATGCAATCTAATGTCCAATACATTTTTCTGACAGGAGGAGAAAAGGAAATGAAAGAGATGTAAAAAAAATGATGACAACATTTTGTTAGAATTACTCTCTCCTTATCCTTGGTATGAAGTTCCAAATGGCTTTAGAAATATTGTAGTAGACAAATCTTCCCAATGCAATTTGGAAGAAATCTCTTTAGACCTAGGAAACTGGCAATGTGCATAGGTAGGAAATTTCAAGCAGAAATAACTTTAGCAAAATCTATAATTGGTAATTGTTACATGGGTTTCAAATAACAGAATGGAGAGGAAGACATTGATGGTATAATTAATAGCACATTATTGACCTCTAAAATGGTGAGAAATAGCCATTGTGACAACTACACCTTTGGAGAATCAGGTCAATTTTGAATATATTCAATTTAATTAATGTTGATATTTAAATAATGCAGAGATTAGGGGAACCAAACCTCTCTGCATTACAAAATCTGTGTGTAACTTCGATTCCCCCAAAATCTAACCATTAATAGCCTATTATTGACTAGAAGTTTACTAATAACATGAACAATTAACATATACTTTGTATGTTATATGTATTATTTACTGTATTCTTATAATAAAGTAAACTAGGGGAAAGGAAATGTTAAGAAAACCATAAGGAAAAGAAATTATATTTACTCATCATAAATGGAAATTGATCATTATAAGGGTCTCCATCCCTGTCGTCCTCACATTGAATAAGTTGAGGTGAAGGAGGATGAGGAGAGGTTGACCCTGTTATCTCAGAGGATGCAAATCCCTGTGCAGGTGGATATGCATACTTCAAACTGATGTTATCGAAAGGTCAACTGTACAGAAGTCCAAATTTTTAGTCAAAAATTATTTAAAAGAAGACTGAATTGTCACTTTAGTTAACATCATAGAATATAAAAACAATTGACTGAAGGATGGGAATGAACTCAGCCAATCCCTGACATTTAAGTTCTTTTTAATGATATGGGCCAGAGGGCATAAGGAATTACAAGATATGAAATGGCAATGTATACTAATCACTATGAGTAGAGAGAATATTCTAGAGTAAGTGGGGAAATTATAGTGATACTGTGGTGAATTCGACCATTTCACTTAAATTGAGAATTGGAAAACGTCAGTGCAGAAAACATTCTGGGGTTGTGTTTCCTAACCAGAATGCATAATTGAGGTGGTTATTATGCAGGGATTGAGGATTCTGTCTCTATTATTCTCTAATGGAGATCAGTCAAATTTACTCTTTACCCAATTTTAAGTGGGTATGCTAAATATGAACTTGTGGAAGGGCCCAGTCCCTCCCTATAATAAATTTTAAACAATTCAGAAATCTGGGAAGGAAGCAAGAAGTCACCACTATAATACAGGTAATGGTGAAAGTGGGAGCTTTGATTCCTACTAACTTCTTTTCTAATTTCCCCAGCTGATCGGTATGCAAGTCAGAAAGTACATAAAGACTGGGAGTGGACGATTAAGGATGAACACAATTGGTTTTCTTAATACCTTCAGCCATACTTAGCATGGTAAGTAATGTACAATAAGGTTATTGACTGAGACATTTGTATTAAGCTTAGTCATTGTATTTTCCATTTTATTTCTGAGTTCAGCTAAGAACAATTTCCATGTATGTTGAATAGACTTCAGGACACATATTTTTGCCAAAGAGGTATTTGAATTTACTTTTGTACTGTCACAATCTAGTGGATCAAGACTTAGACTTGATAGCTCTTAAGGATAAATGGGTGTACTGCATAAACATTATCATAATAATTGCTTCCTTGGGAAGCAAAAACACTAGAAGGTTTAGGGGCTTTAATTACCCATAGGACAAATAGGGGGTCGGTAATAAGTTTAGTTGTTTTTCTTTCTTTATAATTTGTTTTCTTATGTCCAACCTTGAGACTATAGAGGAATATATCACTGCACAACGAATTACATCCATTTTACTGAATTTGGCCAAGTACAAGATGGTGCTGAAAGACAATGGAAATCAGGTTGCCACTGCCTCCTGCTATTTCAGAGTTTGATCTTTCTCTTATATCAATTGTAAAAGTGGATAGAATATTAATATTAATATTTATTTTAAAAAGTGACAATAGAATTCAGAGAGTTTAAAAGAGTGGGTATAGAGGTGAAATACAAGTTGCATGTCAGTAATGGCTCTCTTTTGTTGCTTTGGAAGGACTGCTTATGAGACAGTCCTTATGGCATAATCAGACCTTCCTGTACTTAGGGCTAGAATATACCCAGTTGACAGTTTCATTTGACCTGAAATAATGTCGGGTGAATACTATTTGCCTAAATGGTACCAATAGTGTGAATTTTGGCTTTTCTCATTTAAAATAGTTTTTCCTTGCTACTTCAACTATTTTTGGTTTACATTTTTTGATGACATTAGTCAAAGACTTTGCATCTCTCTATATACTGATTTCAACCAGCTAAGACAGATTACCTAATAAAAGAGGGAAATAAAACAGGTTTCTCAGCAAATTGAATCCAGAAAAGTGTGTCATATCAAAAATATTGTTTAAATGTTCAAAATAAAAAATGTTTAGCTTTTCAAAAATAATTTGAGAAAATATTCTGATGAGCAAAAAGGCAATAAAGTGCTAAAATATTTAGTATGAGTGAGTCTTTTGATGATAACCTCTCAACATTCTCTAGGTTCCATCACATTCTTGTGCATGTTTTTATCTCCCTTAACCAGGAAAGAACTTTTCCCCTTAAACTTAGCAATAGATGTGTTCATATACATAGAAAATATAAAGAAATGTGACTTCTTCTCTACTAATAAAGACATTTATAAAATTTAATCAGAGTCATAAAAGTAATTATTTCACATACAGGAATCTGACTATGGGTAACCAAACTGTAATTTTTGGTCTGGTATAATTTTGCAATTTAACTTTAAGTAGAATTAACCAATTTATTGATAATTTTATGTATTTGGAATTATCAGTCTTTATGAATAAATATATAAAATAGGCATTTTATATACTTGTTTAAATCAAGTATTTGTTTAAATACTTGATTTCAGAGACACGATTTTGGTAAATCATTTTTTAATGGTAAAAATATCTGTAATTATTGTATTCCAAGGGTAGTGGGTGTAGATTGTTGATTTGTTTATGTAGAGTAGTTTGTACTATACTAGAGTTGGGGTTTTTGTCCAGTAATGTAAAGCTGCAAGCTAAATATTATCAAGGTAATGTATATTTAAAATAGTTGGTTATTTATATGTAATAATAATGTAAAGTTTTATAGCGAAATGCATATAGTAAATGTATAGCTTTACAGTATATACCATTCTTCTGAAGAAGTATGTGTAAAAGTTGTGGTAAACAATGTATCAAACAAGGATATGAGAATGAGAAAATTCAGTATTGAATACTTGGACTAACCTTAGTTTTTCAAAATATTAGTTACAATTTTTTATTACCATAAGCTTTGTGAAAAGTAATGACCATGTAAAACTGTCTGTTTCTGTAAGATAAAAAAGAATAAAATTTAAAAATATATATATATTCTGGTGACCTCAGAGGCACTGAGTTTTAAAAACATGTGGATAGTATCTAAGTAACAAAATCCTTCCTACTTCCTATGTTTGTGCTAATATTAAATGAGAAGGACGGACTATAAAGGTAATGACTAATAGGCTTAGTATGACCTGAAATGTATTCCCTTTACAATTTATTTGTTATGGAAAATTAATTGTTTCACTTTCATTTAAAAAATCATTTATCTGACTTTCTTAATGCACATTCATGTAAATTTTGGATAGATTCCCTTACTAGGAAAAGATATTCAGATCTTAACATCTAGATTTTTTTCATTGCATACATCCAAAGTGTTAATTAGTAAAGCTTGAATTTCACAGACTCGTATTTAAACCCAAGAAACGATATTATTTTTAACAAAAATAACAATCAACTAATAAACACAATATTTGAAGAAGTATAGGGTCATTTAAATGCTTTTACTTGTTTTTCCTCTTCTTCCTGTAGTGCCTGTATTATTTTCCACTTTGTTTTCATTCTCATTCTTAATTTCTCATGCTTTGAACTGATATTATCCTCTTGGACACTGTCACAATTCAAATTCATTGCTCCTCTCCACTTCAATAGTGGACAGAAAACATAGTGACTTCCTCTACAGCCATGGTTCAGGATTTAAATTCTGTCCTTTCCATCAAATAAAGCATACCATATTGATATTATAACCAATATACAGGGACTATGGAAATATAAAATCCTAATATAGGACTTGGACACTATTTAATAAATTAGTGAATCAGTTAAAGAATTGATTTTTAAAAAGCAGCATATATATAAAATGTCAAATAGATTAACTTCCAAGGACTTTCAGTTAAATATGGAAGTAGGTACATTTACCTCCATTGTCCCCAAAATAATGCCAAAATGATACTAAAAAATATGAAAGCTGACATACTCATAAATGCAAAGAGAATGGTAGAAGAAACAGCAAGGGATAACAGTTATAAAAACAATTATTTTAAGATGAAGCATGTGTAGAAGAGATGAAGAAACTGAGAATGTTACGTTGCAGAGGAGTTTATTAATGAGAAGAGACAGAAGGTAAGGCATTTGGTTAGAAGGCTTGGGATTGCTTGAAAATCTTTAGAAATATATTGTCAAATGCAGATTTTACTTAACCTCCACAAACAGAACATTTCTGTACTAACCACGTGAAACATAGAAGAATTTGAAATGCACATTTTCTAGACTCAGTTACCTAAAGCACAACTGAGAAGAAGAATAAGGGACAGGCAAAAATGGGAGGATTAGATATACACTTACATGCTCACTAGCAGCAACTCTGCCTCCTTTCCCTTATCAGTAGATGAGAGATTCAGGCTTCAAATAACTTTTGCAAATAAACTCTGAAATGTTAAAAAAAGAAACTTAGCTTAATTTATAAGAAACAATGAGCAAAATCAGTGTCATTAAGTAAATGTCTATATGCCCTCATGTTATATGGTTCAAGGTTTATCTCTGTGCCAGGAGACTATGCCAATAGGCAGAAGACTGGGTACTCTTATTCAGAAGTGAAGGAGAGTTCCACAGACTGAACCTATAAATGAGGGTCCCCAAACAATCAATAATATTAAGCCCCCAAATGGGCACGTTCTACCTATTAAGTAAAAATGTAAATAGTAGAGAGCAAAGTAAATTAAATATAGAACTAGAAAGAAACAGCAATAGAGCAGGTATAGAAGGAAACACAGGACATTAACAATGAACCTTAACTGGATAATATTTTTTAAATGAACAGAAAATAAGAATCAAACTCTATAATTTTAAAATGACAACAAAATATATATCATAATATTAAAGTCTGAAAAACTCTCAGAATAAAAAATTAAAAGCAAAAATTTCACTCCTCTCTCCTACCCTTTCTCCCCTCCAGTAACTATAATACTATTCTACTCTCTAACAATATAAGAATAACTTTTTAACTTTCATATATGAGAATATTCGGTATGCATCCCTCTGTGCCTGGATAATTTCATGTAAGATAATTGTTCTCCAAGCTCATCTGTGTTAATGTGAATGACAGAATTTCATTATTTTTTTATGAGTAAGTAGTATTCTGTTGTGTACACATAACACATTTTCTTTATCCATTCATTTGCCAATGAACACAGGCTGATTCCATATTTTGGCTATTGTGATATTCCCAACACAAAGCAATGATAAATGTTTGAGGCAATGACTATGCTCATTACTCCGATTTGATCATTACACATTACATACATGTATTGGAATATTACACTGTACCCCATAAATATGTACAATTATTATGGATCAATTAAAATAATAAAAAAGGAACAAAAAGCAAACATTCCAAAAGCTTGGCTAAAAAATGCAATAAATCAAAGAGCTAAAAATGAGGCAAAGGACAAGAAAATTGAGAGAACCAATCTCTGTGGTCCAGTATCCAATTACGAGATTCTGTAAAGTGAGAAATGTTCAAAAATATTTTCACTGAATCTTCTCCATAATTATTTTTAAAATATCACCAATGGCATATCTCTGAGAAATTTTATAACTGAGAGGTTTTCTTTAATAGTAAAATATTCCAGAGAAAGGAAAATTGGATTGGAGAAGCAAAACAGTACTTAGGATTCCTAAGAATAATACTAGAACTAGAAAGCAATAGAATAAATGATTCAGAAATACTTAGTTGTAAACATTATTTTCAACTAAGAATTTTATACCCATGAAAAGGAAAAGGCAGAACAAAGGTAATTTAAAAGATCAATATGTTAAAACTTTATCTTCATAATTTTTTACAAAACTAATAGATGGACGTTTTCTTAAAATGTCTGGAATAAGCCAAGAAAGAGGAAATAAATCGATGTTTGAATGAAGAATACGGAGATCCAACACAGGAGTGATACAAATGAAAGTCTAGAAATTTCACCTGAGGAGTAGGTCTCCAGAATGGAATAGGTGAATTTAGATCCTTATGCAGATAATGAGACAAATATTTGAAATGTTTGAATTCAGAATAATAAAGATTGAAAACAAATACACAATTTGGAAAGAAATAAACACATAAAAGACAAGTAAATGAAATGGCAATTTTTAAATAACAAAAAATTATAAGAAAAATATATAGTGAATATTCTCAGTAGAGAACTTATTTGAAAAGATATATTAAAGCAAGTACACAATAAATATTGGCTTCCTAAATTAATACATGAATAAATGAATGTATGATTATCAATCACAATCAATAAAAGAAAATCATCTTAAACTATACTGTGGAAAATGACAAAGACTTGAAGTAGTGCACATATGTATCAAAATTATGGGCATAATTAGAAAAAATATAAACAAAAATTAAAATTTTAAAATTATCTTTATAAAAGACATTCTATGTTTACTTTTAAATTTTTTATAAAATTAATCTTTTGTACCTTAAAATCCAGAAGATTCCAGAAATGGTAGACAAGAGAAATCAAGGTGCGTTATAGAAACTGCCATGTTGACATAAATAAAATGTGATTAACCAAATTAGTAAAATAAGGCATAATAAAATGTAAGAAAATTAAGGATAAAATAAACATTGAAAGACTTGTTATTACCAAAGGGCCAGAGCTAGAATGAGGCAGCTGCAGCACTTGCCTGAAGTACAAAATTTATGGTTTTTTTCAAGTAACTTCATGATTAAGATGAACAATATTTTAATGTAAACTTTTTTTTGAGAACTAAAATGTAATCTAAAAAGGACATGATAAGCAAAACATCACTTTTTAAAACTTTTAAATGTATCAGTGAATTATTTGCCATCACTACTAAGGGTGTGGTAAGTATGGAATAACATTTTATTACTAAGGATAACTGAGGAGACTGAACCATAACTTCAGCAGGAGTGGTAGTGACAACAGGAATGGTAAAACTGACAGGGTCCAGGTAGGACAAAGTTCAAGAGACTTACAGGTTATGATGTGTCCACTTCTGTTTAGTCCACTCTCAATAGCGTTTGTGTCAAAGACCAAGAAACTAAGTAAAATATGAGCGTAACATCTGATTTTTGGTGAGCAGTGGAGGACTTCCCACTACTACCATAAGAAATGACTGTTGTAGCAAGATAAGACTGTGAATCCTCCTGGCAAAGATGATGATGATGATGATGATGATGATGATGATGATGATGATGATTATGCCTTCTAGTAGTCTGAGCATCATTCAAGGTGATACAAGTTTGCACCTGAGTGCTCAATCTAGAAGTCTCAGGAATCATTACTATTGGTCAATGGTTCACATTGGCTAAACATGTAATTAAAAGAAAAAAAAAAACTGTTGGTAATTTTCAATTGTGCTCATGGTTCTTCTACATGATGGTGTGAGATGAGGGGCACCGAGGAGCAGGGAAGCACATCTACCACAAATCTAAGGATCCAAGGGCCACATTTAAGAAATTTACAGCAATGGTTATGTGAGGATATTGAATAAATCTCTATAAAAATATTAAGTCCAATTGACCCAACCTATCATTCCAGGGCTCTACAAATATACCAAGGGCAGAGAGAAATTAAAGAAGTATTTATTCATGTGAAAATTCATAGACCATCATGAATGTAAAACACTGATCTGTGACATTCTTAACTAAGTCCACTCCTATTTCCCCATAGCTGATATAAGAATGTGGTGGTGCTCAAAGAGCTATGATAAAAGAATGGGACAACACAGTTTTGTTTTCTATTAATAGTGAACTTGATAGGAAAAAAAATGAGTAAAAATCATCAATTTTCAAGTCCAAGGTTGTGGTCTTAGTTTGAGTAAGTGCAGACAAGTGAGCAATTTGACCAGGAGATCCTAAAATTAAAGACTCATAGAATGACTGTATATACTCCCCACAAATAACTAGTTACTGGGAAACTGCACACATGCCTGGAAGAAACCCAAAAGGGCCTGGCAGAGAGTGAAGGCTGTGGAAGACTTGACAAGTGACTGAACATTGAATGTGCCTCCCAAAGTGACACAGTAGAGACTGGAAGCCTTGAAACCTTGAGATGTCTGACTACAACCTCTCCCAAACCCTTGCCTGAACAATAAACTGCACAGATATAAGATTTATCCTTGGAAATCAGGTTAACACACACACACACACACACACACACAAAAACATGAATATAAGCATCACATAAAATCATCACTGAACATGGAAAAAGAGGAAATAGAGTATAGGAGTCCTAAGTTAGTTTATGTTCAGATAAATCATTTGTAAAAAAAAAAAATCAAAAGAATATGTGACCCATACTCAGTGACTAGAAACCAACTCTGAGTGGGCTGGGATGTTGGCTTGATTAGGCGAATGCCCACAGATATCAATAAATAGGTTTTAAAAATTTAGAAATATGTTCTCTTATAAACATGCTCAAATAATTTAAAAAATATCATTAGAGTATCACTTCTGCTAAATATACATTTTTTCTAAGTTCTATTTAAACAATAGGTAAGAGGAAATAATTTATGACTGGCAAATTGAACGTTATTAGTGCAATAAATAAAATAACTTTAAATATGAAAACATTTTTAAAAGTTAAAGTAATAATCATAAGAAAAAAGTACAGTAAACATGTTTTTGGTGAGTAGGTTACATTTTTATGTCATTTTCCAAGGGCATAATATGAGATTGGATACTGGGGAAAATTTTTATTTTTAAAATATTTAAACCCTTCCTTTATGAGCTTTAAAAATAACTTTAAAATATATTAAATAATATCTGTATTAAAGTTAGGTCACTGGTGTTTATCATGATCACATACCAATTATTTTCAGTACTGATTATATTTTATTTAAACAAATTTCCTTTTGGTTATTTTATTAAAAATAACATTCAAGCAACTTACTTGGTAAGAAACATTATTTAAATTAGGACAAACACGTGCCATTAAATGAAAGACTTTAAAAAGTAGAATGACCTCTGTAGAATTAAAATTAGAATGAATAATCCTCCAGCTATTATTATTTCAGATGCAATATGTGTGTTTCCGTTGAAACACTTGGGGTTTCTAACTGTTCACAGCCAAAATCCATTTGATTTCTCTAATCTATTTTTCTTCTTTGATCTCCCATCATCTGCAGTACAGCAATGTATTAATGGTTTTTATTAATGATAATTTTTTGCCTACTATGGAAATTAATATCCAAATATCTGAGCCTTACATGTGAGTGTATAAAACCATCAGAGCTCTGAGCGAAGTTCCTTTCTTTTGCATAAGAAAAGATTAATTTTTGTTCTTAAAAACAAGGCTGCAATACTTAAAGATACACTATTACTAAGAGATAGGGAATCATATTTTGCAAGGACAAATTTGCTTTAAATGTCTTTAATATCCATGCTATGGATTGAAGTTTCTCAAATTGATGATCATGAACAGTTCTCTGAAATGTTATCTGAATTTATGCAGACAAAATTGCATAAATAAGTGTATAAATAAATGTGTCTATCTCTTAGGAGTTTTTGCCACGTTGCCCAGGCTGGTCTCAAACTCCTGGACTTAAATGATCCTTTCAAAGTGCTGGGATGATAGGCATGAGCCACTATCTCAGGTCTCTATGGGTATATTATTACATTGACCATACTTATGGCTTGAGCAAATCTACCTTAGTGAACGGGGCTTTGAAGTTATATGTGAAGAAATATTTATTTAACTGTTCTTTGCATTTCTTAAGATGCCCTTGACTTTATTAATTTCCTTCATAAAATATGTTTCATATGAATGTATAAACTTTATGTTGGGCCAGAAATCAATAATGAAATATTCCAGTCATTCAGAAATTGGCAATTAATCGGACTTTAGGACACTGTATAAAATGATTTATCATTTTAACATTGATTAGACATAAGAATAACACTATTTCATGGAGAATTAGTAGAAACTCAATCTTCTTTAGCCACGATATATAATTCTTGTATGCATTAAAGCTTTTTATGTGAATCTTTGCCTTGATTATCCCCATACTGGTAGCATGATAGGGCATATGTCCTTATCATGAGGAACTATGAGACTATGAGATTATTTCATTTAAAATTCAGGCTTGGCCTAGATACAAGGCACATTTCCCCCATTAAAGATGGTCTAAGTAGAGATTGAGTTTAGAGGGTGAGCATATTACAGGCAAAAAGACAACATTTTAGTAAAGGTGATTGTTGAATGAGAAAAATATATAGGAGGGCAGGTTCTTCAAGAATAAACTTTGCAAACAGTAAGTTTTATGTACTGGACAACTCAGAAATATTCAGCCAAATAAAGAAGATAACAGGAAACATTAGAAAAACCATGAATTGTGCCATTGCAGACCTGACATGGAATCTGTGTTCTACTACCTTTGTGATAGAGTTTCATATTTCTAAAATTATATTAAGATACAGTTTTTTTGGGAATTAAGGAGTCCACATGAGAAACCTCAGGATTAATATATTCCAATGTTAATATATATGCAAATACACTCATGCACGTTAACATATATGTAATCAAACATATACAGGCTAACATATACATGCATGCATGCATATAGACACATATGCTACCATATATGTACATACATATGTTGGAATATATGTACACACATGCCAACATGTATGTACGTACATACATACAGATGATTACATATATACACAAATATTTATGCTTAAATAAATGTACATATATGTTAATGTACATGCACATACAAACATATATGTTGACATATAAGTCATTACATACATACATACATATATTAACGTATATGTCATAAATACATGTTAGCAAACATTCATATGTCAACATATATGAACATACATTTGTTAACATATATGTAAACACACCATAAATGTTTACATGCATAAATTACATACATACACAATGCATGTGTACACACACAAATACATGTTAACATATATGTACATATATATACACACATTCATACTCACATGTGTATATACATACTTAGATAGGCTAACATATATGTACTTACACATGTGCATATGTTGACATAGACACATACATGTTAGAAAATATATATACATAGGCACAAACATATCAACATACATGCAAATACACACGTTAAGACATATGAACACAGACGTTAAAAGACACAAATAAATATGTTAACAAGACACATAAATGTTAAAATATATGAATATCGACACATACTTGTCAACATACATGCAAACACACAAACATTAACACATATGAACATGCACATGCATACTAAAATACATACACACACACGATGACAAATATGCACATACAAGCATATTCGCTGACACACACATACAGTCATACCTGTGAACATGTATGTATGATCCTTCACACATGCATGTGCTAACATGTACGTTGCATACATATGTTGGCATCTATGCACTTACGTGCATACATATGTCAGCATATATACACATACACATACGTATGTTTACATGCGTGTGCACACACATATGTTAATATATTGGAACACACGTGTTCACTTGCACATATGTGCATAAACCCATACATGTTTACATGACTGCCACTACACACCAACATTTTAACGTGTGCATATGTATACCCACATACACATGTTAACATATATGCATGCACATGCATACATATTTATGTCAACATGTACACACATAGGTATTATATCATTACATACACACCTATGCTGACACTCACATGAATATGTTAACATATATTTATACACATACACAAATGTACATATACACATGTTAATATATATGCAATTTCACACATAAATGTTAACATACATGCACATACATACACACATACGTGTGTTCACATATATTTAGGTACATGCCTGAGTCATGATAACCACATGAATATTTTAACATACATTTACACACATAAACACACGTTAACATGTATGTACATGTGTACATGCGTGTTAAACTGCTTGTGATTGTACACATATATGTTAACACATGTTGATGCATACACACCTTCACATGTTAGCAGATATATGTACACCCATACATGATAATATTTATATACATATGCACACATATGTCAACGTATGTACCTACACACATATATTTTACTTATATACTTACATACAGACATGCATATTAACATATTTGTACACTGATATACACATACCTGTTAACATAATTTTGTGCACATACAGACATACATATGTTTATATATGTATGTACATGCATACACATATTATGGTATATGTACATACATTAATATACACACGTTGATATATATGTACATGCATGCACATACATGTTAACCTATATGTGAGTTCATATGCACATACATATGTTAACTTGTATATAGATATGTATTGCACACTTGTCTTAATCCAGATATACTATATGCATACATTAACATGTATGTCAGTGCATAATCACTTACATATGTTTACTTATATGTATGTACACACATACATCAGTTAAATACATGTACATACACACATAAGCTAACATATGCACATAAACACTTATGTTAACACATTTACCCATACACACATATTTATGTTAACATATAGGTCTATACACACATGCTTTTAAATATATGTACACGTACACACATTCATGCTAACATATATGTAAGCACACATATATGTTAACACATATGTGTACACATGTGTGTGCATATATTTTATATATTCACACATACATACATATGTTAATATATGTGTATACTTACATATGTGTTTATATGTGTGTATACACACGTGTTATATATGTTCATATGTATATTTTAATATACATTTACACCTATATGTTAATATAAGTGTATATACACACCCGTATATATGTTAACATATCAGTATTTACATACATACATATATAATTTAAATACACACATACATGCCTCTATATGTGTATATATTTACACTTACAAATATGTGTGTTTTTATGTATATATATTTATATATTATATATTTATGATATATGATATATATGTAGTATATATATGATATATATGTAGTATATATAATATAAATTTATATCTATACATGCCTTGGAAATACTTCTACGCTGGATTATGATTTTTTGGGATTATTTTTCCTTAATATAATAGGTATATTATATTAGACATGACAATTTATATACAAATTTTTTATTGGAATTCATTAATATTTTACTAAATTATCCACATATTTTATATAATTACAAGAATATATTTTAGAAAGAAACACTAAAATAAAAAAGAAAGTAACATTTGTTTTATTACCTAGGGGGAAATGGAACATTGTTCAAGCACACACAGATCTTTAAGACTTTATCCTCTTTTCAAATTTTTCATCCTCCAATGTACGGCATGTTTCTCTATCTTCTTGTCTCTCACTTACTGGCAATAACTTAATATAGTTGAATATGGTTGACCAGAACAATACTATTGATCAATTTTATCTAATTTATATTTTTAAACTATTACTTACAACAGCAGAATGCATATTCTTTTCATGCTCATAAGGAATAGTCCTCGAGATAGACCATATTCTGAGTCATAAAAGCATTCTAACAAGCTTCCTATAATAGAAATCCCACACAGTATTTTTTTCAAAACATAGTAAAATTATACTAGAAATCTATAACAGAAAGATGATTGTAAAATATGTAAATATTTGGAGATCAAGTGATACATTTACTTGATCTAAATAAATGTATTAGATCTAATTCTAAATACTGTGTCATACACATTCTAAATAATGTGTCATAGAAACTTCTCATGTTGAACGAAGTGAACATGAAAACATAATATATCAAGGTTGTAGAATGCAATTAAAGCAGTTTTTAGAGGGAAGTTTAGAGCATTAAATTCATATATTAGAAATATATAATGATCTAAAATCAATAATCTTACTTTTAAATTTAGGGAAGCAGAGAGAAAAGAATAATTTATGACTACAACATGCACAAGAAAAGAAAACTTAATTTAGCAGGAATCAACTAAGTTCAAAACCAAAAGAAATTGAAAACAATCAATGAAACCAAAAGCTGGTTTTTTAAAGCAATTAATTATATTGATAAGCTGTTGCCAAGATGACTAGAAAAAAAAAGAGAGAAAACACAAGCTAACAATTTCAGAAATGAAGGAGAAATCATCAATACAGTCCCACAGCCATTAAAAGTGTAATAAGGGGATACTATGAACTACTCTATGCCCACAATTTGATGATGTGTGAAATGGACCAAATTCACCAAATATATAAAGTATAAAAATTTGAATGAGGGGAAAGAGGTAACCCAAATGGGATAAGTACCCTTTAAAACAAGCTTGAAAAAGCCCACTTTCCCTTTTGTCTTGTGAAGACACTCATAGAAGTTGCCAGAAGGAAGGTCCAGAAGGAATGGACATTCGCCACACATTGAATCTGCCAGTGGCCTGATCTTGGACTTCACAGCCTTCAGACCTGTGTGCAATACATTTATGATGTTTACATATTGCTCAGTCTATACTATTACTGTTATAGCAGCCCAAACTAAGACACAAGTTGGTACCAGGTCTTGGGCTATCTATCCTATGCTTGTTTCACCATGACTTCTTCTCTCTCTCTCTCTTTTTTTTTTTCTAGTCATCTTGGCTAGAGCTTATCAGTATAATTTATCTCTTTACAGAACTATTTTTTGGTTTCATTGATTTTCTCAATTTTTTTTCTTGGTTTTCCATGGTAACCATGGTATTTCAAATGACTGTGAAGTAATTTGACTTCACAGGCTCACAGCTGGAGGAGAATTTTCCTGAGGATGAAACACATCTTTGAGTCTCACCCATGTCTGATTAGATAATTTTAAGAAGACTTACACTTTGAGTTCATACTGAAATGAGTTCAGAATTTGGAGGCTATTAGAATGGTTATTAGCATGTGAGAAGGGCATTAATTTTGGTAGGACCAGAGCAGAATATTTTGGTCTGAATATCAGTATTCTCCCCAAAAAATTGTTATATTGGAACCTCGTATCCAATGTCAGAATATTAAGAGTTGGGGTCATTAGGAAGTGATGGAGTAATAAGAGATCTACTTTCATGAATGTGATTAGTACCCTTATAAAAAGGCTTGAGGAAACTCCTTTGCCTTTCTGTCATGTGAGGACAATCAATGGAAGGTGCCCTCTATGAGGAACTGAGCACTCATCAGAGACCAAATGTGCTTGATCTTAGACTTCCCAGTCTCTAGAACTGTGTGAACTAAATTTATGCTGTTTATAAATTACTCAGTCTAAAACATTTTGTTATATTATTGTTAGATTACAACAATTCGTTTGAATTTCTTTTACAAATATCTCCTTGAATTAACTGAATATTCAAATCAATTTTCTCTTGACCCAAAGGTAAGGCACAACCATCCTATTAATTGTTCCGTTTTTGTAAAAAGCAAACTCCTCAGGGGTTCTCTTTAAAGTCTTCCCATGGTTTCTCTTACGGAATACCCTTATAGACCTGCTTCTTACTTTTTCAGGACTCAAAGCAATAATATAAAGCACTTAGGTAGTTTTGAGGTTGTGTGTACCAAAGTAGGCCTTGCAGGAGGATTAAAACATATAGGCCAGGAATTTGTACAATCCACTGTAATTTACCAACTCATAACTCTGCAGACATGTAGATGACAGAAGAATTGCTACAATAGACCCTCAGAGCATAAGCCAGAGTGGGCCACAGTTCTTAAGGTAAAAATGATTATTGCCCCTTTATAGACTGTTTGATACAGAGCTAATGTAGGGATTTTTTTTTTTCTTCTATGGAATTTACTCTTGACTATTTGCTGGGGAGAAGATAATGACGCAAGTTGCATTTTCTTCACTAGTTTTGTTTGATTTATATTTTTGCATATTATTTATTTTTATTTATCCATGCTGACAAGAGAGAAGAAAAAGCATTCTAGATATGAAAGCAACACTTACAAAATGTGAAAGTGATATGTGTATTTATTTGAATGAAATATAAAAAATTGGGCAACATGTTTCATGTTAGTAAGAAAAGCACTTTTCAGGTTCTTTTTCCTTAGACCAAATAATCTAATATTGGTGTTACTCAGGGTTGTTCTCTACTAGGAAGCATTCGTAAATAGATTTGTTTAAGGGATTCCAAATAATTGACACTTTTGTGTGCAACATACATTATAAACTTAATGAGGAATGAAAATGTCAACACATAGAGGACAAAATTGCATTTTGAGAGAAAATTCCAGGACATGGTTCATGTATGTGAGTAAGTGTTTTCCTAGTTATTAAACTATGAATTAAACAGCCTTAAATATAGGTAGAGATTTCTGGCATGAAGTAATACAGGGGAATATGTATTCTAGGCACAACATTGTTCCCAAGGGAAGCAGGAAATAAAAAATCAGGTGAAGAAATACCTAGTTTCTCTTCAAAACTCTACTTTTCATGTTATTTTCTCTATTTTTGAGAATGTAGTTGAATGAGGGAATAAAGGTAAAACATATTAGAAATATTGTCTATGATAATAGACATATATGGTAAATATAAATATTGTCTATGATAGATGTATAATATTATTTTGAGCTCTTTTTACATGAGACAGAATATGGAGAGTGGGGAAGAATCATCCCTCATCTATGAGATATGGAAAGAATTAGTTTATCATAAATGGAACACGAATCCATTTGACTGTTCCAAGAGGGAATGAAAACGTTAAGTAAATGTGATGCAGTGGAAGTGGAAACATGTGTCTTGAGCAGAGCACGTCTTCTGATCATGATTGAAGAACATTGGGATATATGTGAGTGTATATTAAATTAATATGGAGAAAAATCAAATTCTTTTATATAAAGGGAGAAAAAGAAAATAAATATATAGAAAGAGAAAAAAGTGTGTGCCAAACTAATTTTGTCATTTCATGTGTTTTTTTTTCATATGCTCTTATTGGTCACACATAACATTTTTGGTAGCTAAAGTGGGCATTCTATTGGGCCAACTTTATATCATTGTTTACAATCTTAACTAGGTCACTGTTGATTATCTGTAAGAATTCACTTGAAATTGCTTTGAAGCCTTTTCCTTAGGGTTTTGCCTGGGTGTACAAGGAGTTTCTCCCTAATTACTATTCCATAGATTGGACTCCTTGCAGGCTTGTTTCCCTGCTAGTAGATCTTTTCTTCATCAAATATTCATTGGAGTTCACACTGTGTACAGGGCAATGTACCATGAAGTAAAGAAGAAGGTAAGGAGTGAGTCAAACAGATGTGCTCACAGGTCCCATCAGGTTAGCAGTTTGAAATAGTCACAGGGCATATGGTACAGAGAAAAAAAAAATAACACCAAAATGCTACATATAGAATTGTACATTTTTGACAATTCTAAAGCAAGTTTCATCATTTCCTATTTCTTCTTCCCACAGCTTCAATATAGTATTTTTTCCTTTTTTTCCCCTTTTTGGGTAATTCTTAGGATTTGCAATAAATCCAGAATTGGAATGATTTAATTCTTCCCTAATTCCATCTGTTTCAGTCCAAGTGACTTCATCTAGTATTATTTCTAAAGAAAGTAAGAGTCTTGGTATTGGAATAAATGAGGCTTATATAATGTGCTTCTTTTTCCCATTTTTGTAAACAAATTCATGCAACCTCAAGTGGACTTAATAACTTTGATATGCCCTAAATAAAAATCAAGATAGAAAGAAGCATAAGATACAGTAGAAGGAGAATTCATTATGTTTTAAAAGACTGCCTGTTTTGCAAAACAAATTATTACCCACATGTCAAGTTAGTTGGAATATGACATACTATTTTTTTCTAATTATTGTTAAATGAATTTTACATTTTAGAAATTCATCAACTATTTAGTAAGGAGTATTTTAACAAAATTATATGTTCAATAACTGTTTAAGGCATGCATTCCTAAATTACTGTGCTCAAAGCTGACTTTAGTGTGGGCGTTAGAGTCATTAAAAATATTTTAAAGTATTTTTTCTGTTTGTATTTTAGTATGAAAGAGGAAAATACCCTGAATGCATTAAAGGAAAATAAGAAAATGAGGGTATCCTGTGTTATTCCTTGCCTCAACATTAAAATTGTTTAAATGAGGTTTTTCTTTGGGTGGGAGGCACTTTCTCTCATCTTTCTGTGACTACTCTTTTGAAAGCTATGTGATTGATCAAAGGCTTATTTATTTTATGAGTGGAAAGTATAGTGAGAATCAGTATATAGCAAATACTCTCCTAACCAATGAGAGGGTGTGAATCGATGAAATAAAAGATTTATCAAATGCTTACAAAGCACTCAACACAGTAAGATGAGAGTAGGGACTTTGAGAATTCTTAAAATAGGGAATTCACAAATTAAACCCTCATGCATTACACATTATGAATGGAAAAGGCGTCAGTTGCAGGCATGATTGCTCTTCAACAGCCCTAAAAAGTAAGGAACAGAAGATTCTATAGTGACAGGAGTACTAGGAGAATTAAAATCCATAGCAAATATTTATTCATCATAGAAAGAACAATGGGGTAGTACAAGCACTGTTCATTCTCATTTTAGAAACATTTATTGTAAGTTTAAATATAGACATGATGGCAAGAAAACTCATCAGGAGTCAAACCCAAGATTTTAAAAAGCTGGTGCCTTCATACTTAGAAACTTGCCAGTTTGAAATAATTTTGACCCTTTATAATTATAAATCTTATTACCAAAAAGAAAATTGTAGAATATATAATAGATTGAGTACTGTTAAAATTTTTATTTGTGAATTTGTGTGTTATGGCAGTACTTAAAGATCACAGTTATTTCAAAAATTATGCTTGGAAATCCAGCATCCATTGTCGCCTGTTGGTCTGTCTCAACTGCTTTCTTTCCTCTCTTTTTACATTTTCGCAGTGTGCCTAATTAGTTTTCTATTGAAAACCAGATATTATACAAAGTATAGAAGCATTGAATTATAGTGTTAATTTAGTTTCTCTATAAGCTAAACCTGGGACAAGAATTTGAACACAGTTTATTTGAGCACACTTGTGCTTCTGAGCACAAATGCCAGTAGGGTGAGGAAGTAGGAGAAGGAAAGGAAAAGAAGTCATTGAAAGTTGAATTACCACATGAATCACCAGTATGGGAAAGTATAGTGTAATCCCACTGATGAAGCAGGAAATAATTTACAACATGCACCTTGGAGATATTCCATGCAAGGGCAGGGGAACCACAGTGTTTGTCACTAAGTAAGGTCTGCTTAGGGTAAGGCCCACCCTTGCTGGCCTGCCACACAAACACTAAACCAGTGGGATCCTATGCAGGTCTTCGCATCTAGAAAAAGGACTGATTTAAAGTAAAATAGTTCAGATCCATGGAGATTGGTAGGGAACCGAAATCATCTGCTACTGTGATGTTAGCTTTCTACTGACAAGATCCACTTTAAGTTATATGAGGCTCAGAGTGGAGTAAATTACTTTAATCTAATTAGAAATCAAGGCTGGTTTGCAGTCCTGGTAAGCCTCAGTCTATCTGGAAAAGCTGCCCACAGAGTGGATATCCCTGCAGTGATCCAAATTTAGCTCCAGAGGTCATTGTTTCCTAGCCCCGCATTGTTTTTTCCTGAACCCCGTCTCTAGGCACCTTGGTACAGGAAGATTTCTGAAAACCACTGAACTTTTCAGCCACTTTTAGCTTGGCTCTTTATCCTCTAGGCCCCTACAGAATTATCTGCAAGTGCTTGGAGCGGAAAACAGTTGCCGAGTTTCAGTCCCACTCTTCTGTGCCTCCCTTCTTTTAGGGACCTTGAATCCTCTGTTTGGGGATGCTTAAATTTCAAGTTGTTGTTCTACTCGGCTCGGTAAGGATGCCAGAGCTTTGCCAATTTTTCTGACTCTTAGCAGCATCTTACTGCCCAGTTTGTCAGCAAATGCTTTGAGAGCAATAACAGAACAGATCACAGGGGAAGGGAGCATTGGTTCACCTTTGTATGATGCTTCTTTACCTGAGACCTAGCTGTTCAATGTTGGCTCAATGTCATACAGATTTTTTTCCCATTTTTTTTTTTTTCTGGTCTGAAACTGCTACAAGCAACTTCATCATATCTATAACAGAAGTCAAATATAGTAGAAGATAAATTGAAGGATGATTTTAAATCTTGAAAAACAAACAGCAGACAGACTATATATTGGGAATAGAAAAGTAGCAAGGGATTACCTGTTTTGCATAAGGCTTTCATCATATTCTAATATATCAAAATATATACAAGTCCGTGTAAGTTTATTTCTGACAAAGGCTACCATCTTCTTATATGCAAAAGTTTCAAATATACTTCATGTCAATATAGGGCTCAAAAGCACTATGTTATTTTTGAAATAATTTGCACACAGTCATAGTCTTCTCTCAGGAGTATTTCTCAGAGCATGTTTAGGAACTCATTGTCTTTTTTCAAGGTTGAGAAATCAATAGAGAAAACATCAGGTGCTTTTGGAATGCTTTACTGACATATTAGCTTACATGCTTTTTCTGTCAAGAGATTCCAATCAATATTACATTGTTTCACTGCAAGTAGATAATACATCATTAACAATTTTTGAAGGTAAATAATTACAAGTTTCACATTGAAAGTTGAAATGTATAACAAAAACTCAGGAGGAGTTAATTGTGATAAAATTTAGAGCTGCATGTATTTTCCTGCTTGCGACATTGAATTGTTAAGCTTACTTAACAATTGTTTGTTTAATTTTCATTATCATGATTCCCAAGAGGACATTGCTATTTTACAGCCATCATACTCACAATAACTAAAGTCAGCCTTTGTGAAAGAAGTTAAGGGTAGGGCAATTGAATTTCTGCAATACTGATTCAAGGGCACAGGATAGGGCAATGTCCGTACAATTCAGTCTAAAAAGAATCAATGCTGGATGTCCAGGTATTATACTATTCTGAATTGATAGAATTTAAAATATATCAGAACTTAATTGTAGATGATTTCTCATAAGAATGTAGTTTGATAAAAAAGTAAAATTATTAAGAAAAAACCTCCAAGTTTATAATTTTCTGTCTAACCCAGTGATGTCTTCAATGCTTGTTCACACTGTTATAAGAAGAACAGGCAGTTTAAGAATGGAAAATGTCTTGAGTTGGTAGACAGAATTAGAAGAGACAGCTGTGGTTCTACTACTTGTACAGCCTTTCCACTGATGAGCTCTATGACCTCTAGCTAGTCACTTAGTACTTTTCGGCTTTAATTTCCTTTCTATGTATAAAAAAAAGAACAACAAGACTTGTTGTAGATATTGCTATATTCATGGATGAAAACTGTCCATAAGGGCAAAGAAGTATAATTAAATCTTGGCATTGTTCCTTTAAAAATTAAAATCCCATTAAAAAGTAAGAAAGTCTTAAGCAACCTCATTAGTGCTAGGCTGGAAAGCAATTAAGTATATTGTTTCGCCCCTAAAAACATCCCCAGAAGATTAGCTGTGCCCTGTATTGCCAATGATATTTACTGATATAATTGATAGCGGAAGTTTGTCGAACAGTCTCTTTCAGTGTTTATTCTTCATTTCAAATATCATTCCTAAAATACTTATGGATTATTTGGCTAAGTAAGTTTAAAAACTGAAGTTTATTCAAAATCCAAGGAATTTAAAAAGCAAAATAAGTGGTATCTAGATGAAAACAGAAATCATATTCCTAATCATTTAAAGCACATAATTCATTATACTAAGCAATCATTCTAAAGTCTATTAAGCTAGCCAGTTTTCCTTGCTGATATGTTGTTTTTAATACGTACATATTTTGGAAACTCTGAAACTTGAAATTTGTTTGAAAGAAGAATGCATATCACAAAATTTGTTTATTTAATGACCTTTTAATTCAGAGCAGCAAATTTTTTGAGAAGTAAAACATTTTCAAGTTTGTTTTTATAAAGAATACCTAATCAATATTAACTACTTCAGTTGATTAACTCTATTTCTATTTCTCACACCCTCTGATAAGTATAAAATTCTTAATATCTTCCTATAAAAAATCAATACCTTAGAACCATATTAAATTTAAATCAATCAAAATAAAAATTTATACCTTAAGTCAGTATTAATTTTAAATGAAGTGAATGAAATAACTTTATTTCATGGATAGTTTTAATTCAAAAGATATTTCTTCAATGTGTATAATCCAAAGTACATGATATACAACTGGGGGAAAGATTAAAGATAAGTCTGATGTGTATTCAATTCCTTGGCTATATGTTGAACATTTACTGTATTTCATTGAATTTAAGACATCATTGATTTAAAAATGCACTATTCTGCATTTCACTAAGAAAGAAAAAAAAAACACTAACAAACTATAACAAAATGATTTTAACATGTAGAATATTTATATTTTACTTAACTAATGCACTATTTTAGACTTATCAAAACATAGATTTCGGTCATAGAATTTTGATCATGTATGTTTTTCCTAGAGGATCTTGATGTATCATAAAATAATAAAGTCAAATTCCTAACATTTAGATTTGACTCTTCTGCATCACTTTTCATCTCAGTCAGTTTCTGTTATTTTCTACACAATATATTATTCACAGTCAAGAGAATTAGAAATTGAGAATATTCTTTTGAAACAGTGATATATCTACTTCTTTGATACCAACTTATATATGCAGTAGAATGGAAAGCTAATTGTCTAAGTTAAGGAGAAAATAAATTATAGGCTTTTTAGCTTGTTATTATTGTATACACACACATGCACATACACACACACATATATTTTCTCCCACATTAAGTCCAACAACATGAATGTGGGTACTAAAAAAAAACTCAGTGATTTAATTTCGTAAGATAGAGTGTTATGTAAGATTGCTCAAATACCGTCCTTTTTTCTATTCCAAGAAAACAACACAGCAGACAACTTGTGTTATGTCCTCATTGTCCCTTAATTGACACAGTTTTTGACATACAGTTTCTTCAGTAAAAGTTAACCCATAATGATATTCCTCTTAGAATTCCTCAAGAAATATTATCCATTGTCCAAATGCTTTAAACAACCTATAAATTCTGGTAGATGCTAATAACTGGCAATAAATTTAAAAATAGGTTAAATGGTGAAATCACTTATTAAACAATGTTGAACAAATTTATCTACTGACGTACTTTTCAGACATTTTTAAGATGTGACTCTGTGTTGTATATTTTAAGTGACTACAGTCAGTATTTGTCATTCATTCTTTTACAGAGAGAATATGCAAGCATTTTCCCTCTTTTAATCAAGTATACATATTTAGCACAGCAATGAAGCTATAACAGTCAAAAAGAGAATTTTCTCTAGAATATTCTTCAAAATAACTCACCTACATTACACAAATGCTGAGCACCAATTGAGACACCAACAGCAATTCTCTCAAGCAGAAAAGAATTAAAAATTGAAGGAATAAGAATAATTGAAAAAGTCATTGATTTGGAACTGAGTGTTGTCAAAAGTAAAGAGCTAGTTTGTAGCACTAACATATTCAAGGAAATGATGTTCAATTGTTTTCAGTGACAATCAGCAGGAAGGAATCAAGCACCTCATAGCAATTACCGACTTTCTGCCAGAATCCGTTATAACATTGCCTTAGGGAAGGCAAGATAAGTAATATTCTAGCTAAGAAGCCACATCAAGGAAAATGGGAAAATGAGAAAGAGGGCGGCAGTTTTAACTCATGAAGCAACCTCATGATTAAAGTTTTCGTGCACTGGGAAAAGAGAATAATTGATTTAATATGTAATAATTGAGAATTAAAAACAATAATTTTTCTTAGTAAAATGCCATATTTTTTAAATTTTAAGATGATATATATTTAATATCATTTTTAAGATATCGAGATAATTTAACAAATAACCATTATATACAATTTTAAGAATCTGCATACAAACGATAGAAAAATGAGTAAAATAAAAAAATACTCTGATCTTAATGAATTTGCTATATATCATTAGATTCAGAGGGTGAAAATTCAATTTGGGACAAATACATTCTGCAAATTCTGTTATTATAATCTCATGATTATAGCAAACAAATAATCATGAGAAAATAAGTAAAGTAAATAGATATAAATTACAGTCAACTTTATCAGGAATATCATTGAATTAGAAAGTACTGTAGCCATTAATTTTAGGTCCTATAATTAAAACATACAAGAAAGATATTATTGATCATCAAATATTTAGAATATATAAAATATATTTATTTTTAAAACCAAGTTTACTTAAAATAGTTCCTAATTATAAAGTACTCATACATCATAATTTGGAAGTAAGTGACCTAAGTGAAGAGTATCAATGATTAGAAATTTATCTATCTATATACTGTACATATCTACATATATATGTATATCTATATCTCAAATATATATATATATGTGAGCATACACACACACTGAAAAACGCTGAAAGTCATCTTTTCTTCAAGAAACGTATTATTTTCAAGAAAGGTAATTTGATGTAGATGTTGGACAAATTATAAAAAATAAAGTTTAATAAGGCACAAATGCACATATATACAGACGCACACACATATATGTACACATATATATATACACACATAGTGTGCGAGAGGGAGAAAGAGGGCAGGTGGGTGTGCAGAGTTTAACAGTAATGAGAATAACTTTATTGAGAAAGAAGTTAAGATGTGGGAAACAAAAACTTGAGTTTGAAAGAGTTAAGCATCATATAATTATTTATGTTAAATAAACGCATGTTTTTCTTCTTTTGGAAGGAATGAAAAAAGTAAAATCACTATGTTTCCTTGAAAATTACAAATATGAGAAGTAGGAATTTTGTAACTACGTATGACTAAATAATGTATTTTAATTTTTTGGCTGTTTCCCTACTTAGTACATTGGAAAATCTAAACTCACTCCTGCTATATTAAACCCATTCTCCCTCCCTCACCTGGACATTGAATATCCCTAGAAAACCAGTAAATTCTGGAAAATTACAATTGGGTAGTACACAGAAATGCTTAGGTATAATCCAATCAAATCCAAACAGTAAAGTCCCTGCAAATGAAATTATTTAGTTAAAATTGCATAGTTATTTTGTGATTGGAGCTTCTGTTTCTCAGGCCTTCAGACCATCTTTTCTAACTTTTCAGCTTGTGGATCGCAGATCCCAGTACTTCTTGGCCTCCATGATCATGTAAACCAATTCTCATAATAAATACCTGTCTCTCTCACATATTCTGTTTCTCTGGAGAACACCAACTAATACACTAAGATTGAATGTTTTGTTAATTTTTTGTATTGAAAATAATACCCTAAAATGAATGAATTTCTCTAATATATACATTTTTTTTCAATTTTTTTATTGTGATAAAACATATCTAACTATCATCTTAACTGTTTTAAAGTGTATAGTTAAGTGTTATTGTATATATTTATGTATACTTTATATTATTTGGGATTCAAATATATCAATTTTTAGCTTTAATTTTAAAATTTTAAAGTAGTCAGTTTTATAAAAAATATACATATATATTTTTGGCTTTGAATCATTTTCCATATAGTTGGAATAATTACTCTCCGTTCAAAGTATATAAAAATATTTATTTCATTATTTAAATATTTTTTACACATAATTTTTAATAGCCTGAAGTTTATTTATTTTTAAATTTTATGAGTCGGAGAGTTTATTTGATTTCTTTTCAGATAAATGATCAATTGTCTCAATATCATATTCTCCCTGGTTTGTAATGTCTCAACTATTCATTTACATGTGTGTATGTTTATAAAAACTATTTTGTGTTCTATTGTTTTGCTTTCCTATCTTGTTCAACAGATTCAATCATGGTAGCTACCTAGCTTTGTATTTTAATCTATTTATCTTGCTTAATATACACTGGAATTTCTGAATCTGAGGATTTATTTGCAAAATTTCTGAAGAAAGTATCACCCATTATATATTCAATGTAACATTTTCACATTATTTTTATTATTTTTGTTTTTTTGTTTTTGAGACAGAGTCTCTCTCTGTCACCAGGCTGAAGTGCAGTGGTGCGATCTCGGCTCACTGCAACCTCCGCCTCTCCGGTTCTAGCGATTCTCCTGCCTCAGTCTCCCAAGTAGCTGGGACTACAGGTACTCGCCACCAGGCCCAGCTAATTTTTGTATTTTTAGTAGAGACGGGCTATCCCCATGTTGGCCAGGATAGTCTCCATCTCTCGACCTCGTGATCTGCCCACCTCCGCCTCCCAAAGTGCTGGGATTACAGGTGTGAGCCACCGTGTCTGGCACACTTTTATTATCTTTATGTAATTCCAGTTATATTTATGTTAGAAATCTTGACTACTAACATTAACTGCACTCATGACTATCAACATATTGTTTATTTCTATTTATTTTCTATGATGTATTCAGTTGATTAACATATGTTTTCCATTTTACTAATTTCATGTTCAGCCTGATCTAATCTATTATTTTATCAATTCATTCATTGAGTTTATAATTTCAGTTATTAGGTCATTTTATGTTCCATATCTGATAATCCCAGTGTTCACAATCCTTAGTGTTGCTATTGTTTGTTTTCCTAAAATGGGTTTGAAATGGTGGAACTAGTGATTTCTATATAACATAGTCCACTTAGATTTAAGTTTTATGCTGGGAATTTTCCATATCATATAGGGTTTATTATATTATATTCAATAGAATCCATAAAAATGGTTTAACCAGTAGAAACTATAAAAATGGTTTAACTAGGAATTACCAGTTTTATTATTTTTTTCCACTTAATATGAGGACAGGAAAACATTGTTTTATTGTTTTATTTAGAGGTGGATGGGTTTTGGAATTCCTACTTAATGCAGAATTCTCAAGCTCACTTTAATTAAATCAGAACATGCAAGTTTTAAAATAGTCTTCCACCACATAAGGCTGTTCTTTCCCAAAGCAATCATTTCCTGGCATTAGGTCTCCTGTTCATTTTCTATTCTGGTTTTAGTTTTACTGAATTATTTGTGTTCCTTTGTCTATTCATTTACTTTTGTACAAACTTTTAGTGTATTAAGTGTATGTTTTAGTTTATCTAAGTTCTATTTGTTTCATGCTGAGATATCTATCAAGGTGCCCTATGTTAAAAATAAGAGTATGGTAGTGTGATCTTAACATAACTAAAGTTAATTCTTCCATACACTATATCAAGGGTCACACTAATTCAGAGGAAAACTCTGCTCGCTGTTCTTTCTCTGGAATGAAGTGCTGTTAATCATGCTACTTCTACAACCAACTTACAGTTAGATAGAATGACATGGCTTTGCCATTTGAGCAGTAATTGTATATCTGGGCATTACCAGGGAAGCCAGCAATAGTAAAATTTAAGTGGTGAATGTACTACAAGGGCTACTTTGTCCCATTCAATTGGTGTCTGTAGATGGTTATGTGATCATGCAGCCTGATGAGAAACATGTTCCTATAGCCATCTACAGATATAGGTAAGCATTAGAAGGCTCTACCACAAATAAAATATTCATCTCTCTTTCTTTTCTATGCAAAAAATGAACTCCTCTATCCAAATGAAAGAGTTTAAAATCCTATCAATTTATGCAATAGCTCAAAATCCATTACCTTTGGATTATGTGTTATCTTTATCAGAAGTTAATGCACAGTAGTCTCCGCATCATGATATATTTGGCTTTTCTTCATCCAGAGACTTATGAACTAATAATACAGGTTACCTGCTCCCCAAAAAATGCAATATGCAGAGGTGGAACATGGTCTACAGAACTCCAGTTACTGTTTCTATCTGGAAAGAGAAAATAATGAGTGATAGATATTGAGCACTGAACTGTAAAAATTAAATAAAGGAATAAATAATAAATCCATCTGAAATACCTCTGAGCAAACATTGTGATTGTTTCTCCCTGAGGACTGGGGTATATTCCTTAATTAGACTTTGATTCTGCTCTCCGGGGCTGACTCCCAAAGACATTGTTTTCTAAGCTGTTATTCTAGCATTCACAGGCTTTAATGTGACTACATTGTTTTATCTATCAGGGAATTTGGTATTAATATTTATTTATTATTATTACTCGCATTGACACACTCATATATTGTTGGTAAAGATCTTCTCCTTCAATATTCTCCTTTTTACACATTAAAATTACTTTAATAAAATTTAATAGGTAAGAAAGCTTATAAGAAAACATCATCATCCACATATGCTATACATATGCAATCAGTAAAATAAAAACAATAGAAAGCTATCTTTTCTATTTTCATAAAGTACAATTATCAATTAAGATTCTTCAGCAAAACAGAACCATATATAAGATCTGTATATATATATATATATACACACACACACACACACACACGCGCACACACACACACACACACACATATAAAGGGACATTATGCCTCATTAAAACTTTACCCATATGTGTGGACAATACCCCATCTATTTAATCTTCTATATTTGGAGGCTGCATGTTCATATAGCCATCTACAGATAGCAAGTGGATGGGGCAAGGCAACCCTTGTATTCCTTTCTCCTCTTAAATTTCACTATCACTGGTTTCCCTGTTAATTCATTGAGGAAAAA
The DNA here is from genome assembly GCF_024542745.1 of Macaca thibetana thibetana. Taxonomy (NCBI): domain Eukaryota; kingdom Metazoa; phylum Chordata; class Mammalia; order Primates; family Cercopithecidae; genus Macaca; species Macaca thibetana. Next base: position 48,848,429 of record NC_065594.1, read on the forward strand.
GTTGGAAGTGAGGGGTAAATTCATAACAACTACAGTCTAATGCCCACCAGTCCCCTGTTGCTTGTGACTAGATAACCTATCACAAGCTCTGAATCACTGAGCTCCTATATAAAATATTTATTATGGAATTAGTGCATACTATTGTGATGGTTAAAATTTGCAGCATAGGCTAGGAGGAGGGGGACTAGAAAGAAGCAGAGATTAACGTTGCAGTCTTGAGGCAAAATTTTTCCTATTTTGTCTTTAAAAGGAGGAGGAAGATCTATCTTGTATACATTCTAAAAATTATAAAACTTCATGTGAAGAACAAGTAAAACTGCATATTTATATATACACAAATTTTTGTATAAGTTACTTAACGATTACAAAATATTAACTCAACTTTAATTTTGAAAAGCTAAGTTTGACAAATTATGTCAACATTTCATCAAAACATTTCTCTTCTTCCTTCATAGTTATTGACTGATAGCCAGACATATTTCCCACCCACCTTGCATTCAAGTGTGGAACTATAACCAAGATTTCTCCTGTGGAATGTCAGAAGAAGTGTCATGTGATGTGTTCCAGAGAGTTATTTGACTTTTCAACACTCTTTTTTATCTTCTTCAGAATAAATTCATACTATAGTAAGAATCAAGAGTAAATAAGACAAAAAAATGAGGAAATCTGAGTTGTGTTCAGCATAAGGGCTTGCTACCCAGGGTCACCGTTCCTGGACTATTAAATTAATGATAAATAAAAGGTAGCTGTGCCTGGGTGATATGTGAATTATTTTCTTAAGATAAATTTAGTCTAACACAACTAATTTCCTTAGAAAGTACCTGTATTATTGTCATGCAGCTGTGGTAAAAAATTAACACAACATGGGTGTGGCTTAAAACAATGGGAATTTATTCTCTCACAATTCTGGAGGCAGGAAGGCCAAAATCAGGTTACCATGGTCCAAATGCATCCCTCCCAAAAATCCTATGTTAAAATATAATTGCCAATACAATAATAGTATTAAGAGGTAAGCCCTTTAGGAGGTAATTAAGTGATGAGTGAATAGGATTAGTGACTCTATAAAAGAAGTGCAGGCAAGTTATTCACCTCTTCCAATATGTGGGGACACAGCAATAGGGCACCATCCATGGAGCAGATGGAAAACCTTAACCGAGCACTAAATCTGATGCTTTGATCTTGAACTTCACAGCCTCCAGAACTGTGAGAAATGTGTTTCTCTTACTTAAAAATTAACCAATGCTGCCTCTGTCCTTAACATGGCCTTCTCTTCCCTTCATATCCCACCTCTGTGTTTTTCTTATAAGGACTCTTATCACTGGATTTAAGACTTACTCAGATAATCTAGAATGATCTCATCTCAAAATCTCTAATATAATTACATCTGCAAAGACCTATATTTTCAAATAAAGTCACATTGAGAGGTTCTGGAAGTTAGAACGTGAACATATCTGTTGAACTCCACCATTTAACTCACTATAGTATCTTTTAGAAATTTTATAGAACATATCTTTTTTTATTCTGTAATTGCATTATTTATAATGCATCATATTGGTCATATAAGTATTTAGTAAATGCTTGCCTTTCTTAAGTAGAACCTTCCATGTTTTTGAATACTAGTTATAAATGTAATCTGATAGTCCCTAGTTTCACTGACATTAAGATATGAAATTCATCTGTAACTTGAAATGAAAAGTTAGCCAAACTATAAAGGCAAAAATTCTTTTATGTACATTTTTCATTTCTAGGAGCAAGGGATTTGGTTAAAAAGAGATTCAAATATTAAACAACAGTTCCATCGCAGAACAGATCACTCTAGCATGATGTTAAAGTAGGACACTTTCTGCCTCAGTTTCAGCTGAAACATGTACAAAATAAAAGCAACAACTATTGAGACAATGAATTGTTTTAAAAAAGAAGGAAAATTGACTTCCAAAAAGGAATTTATTTGGAAAGATGTCTGTTTCTCTTTCCCCAAAACAACAACAACAACAACAACAACAACAACAACAACAAACAGAAAAGAGCTAAGAAAGGATGCTACTTCAAAATCCAACTATAATGAGAAGGGCTTCAGCAGAACAACTTGAAGTATAGGTGTTCTGGAAATTAAAGGACATGGAGAACTATTTCCTGGCCCATGCTGGGGAAAGATAAAATAACCTGTAGAGTAAAGACCTGCATCTGCAATATAATTGTTCTTCTTTCTGGTAATAGTTAATAAGTGCCTGAATTTCAGCAACCACATGACTTCTGTAGTAGTATTCATCTGGCCTCATTTTAGAAGGGCATCTGCTCAAGAAGAAAACTATATCATAGCAAGAACTTCAGCAGTAAGAGGGTTCCTGAGAAATAAGCTGCAGCAGAAGAGTCATTGTCCACACAATGAGAAAGGTCCAGATGGGACAATCGCTGAAGAATTCACAAAAGCACCCATATCTTTAAGATCTTTCTTAATCATCTTCCACACCTACAGAATGCAGAGCCTCTTACAACATCTCAAGTGGAAAGAATTGCCTGTATGGCAATCTTATTTATCCTCCTCCTGCCACTCTGAGAAAGGAGAAGAGAGCTATATATGGGGAAGAAAGAGAAAGGATGATGGTCCTTCCCCAGATGGTGATGGAAAACCTGTAGCAAGCCCTAGTTGAAAAACAGGGAAATTTACAGAAAGTGAATACAATATTCTATTGCAATGTATATTCATAAAATGAATTCATTCATTCACTATTTATAAGCAAGTGAATCAAGTCACCAAATTACCTTTTACACAATTTTCTGTGAGCTACCAGTGAAAACAGAGCAGAGAAACATGCCACTCAATTGAACACTCACATCTCATCTTATTGCCCTTTCCCAGTTTCCTCATGTGTTTGGCACAAAGGCCGCCCCTTCTCTTGAGTTTCTGTGCTTTTCCTGATAAAACGATGCAGCAAAGTATCTCAAACATGAGTAATCCTCCTAGTTAGAGGAATCAATAAATAAAAAGCAGCAACAATAACAAAAAGAAAACCATAAAAATTTGGGGGACACATAAATGATTTATTTCTAATGAGAGAACATGAGATTCTGACTATAAGTTTTAAAATTAGAAACAATATATTATTGTATCTTTCAAATTCTCTACTAAATTTTATCCAAATATTTTTATTTTTAATATATTTTTATAAAATTTAAGTTCTTATGATAAGAGTATAGAAATGGTCACCCTTCTACAACTTACCTGAATGTATGAAACATAGTATTATAATCTATTATAACCTAAAATTATACTATATTAGTTTTTGGATAATTATTCCATAGAAACTGCTTGGCTACAAAAGGGTAAGTATATGGTTTATACATTTTTATATGAGAATAGTCAACTAAATCACAACCTCAAATTATCTATTGAGGTTATCCGTAATGAGATTGGGAGTGATTAAAATAGACAATATAGTTTTCTACTGCTAAAAATTTGTCTGTGCATTCAAGAAGCAGGGGATAATAGTAAGTATTTTGTTTGCTATTGTCTGAAATTGTATCTTCATATATAAACATATACAACTATTTAAAAAAAAATAAACTTAATATAAACAACTTTAAAATGCCATATGGTAACAAACACCACATATACCTAAAATGTTAACATTGTAAATGCTTGTCTATTTAAAATAATAAAGCACATAATAAAATAAATATTACATAATAAAACTGACTAAAATACTAAAATAAACTATAACTCACCATAGAAATGACACAGATGCATTACCAATTACAAAATATTGAATAATTTGCAAACAAAAGTTTTCAACGCTTGTGCAAGATTTTTTTTCTATTGAACATTTTTTTTGTATGTGTTTGTTTTTAGTTCTAAGCTAATAAAATTCTTTAGAAGATAGGATTTTCTGAGAAGGTAGAGCAAAATGGCCAAATAGAACCTTCCAACAATTGTCCCCCAATGGAATTATCAAGGAGAACAACTCTCCACCTAGAAAACACCTTCATAAGAACAAAATAATCAGATGAGAGAATCAAGTACCTGGTTGTTGCACAGTAACAAGAAAAGGCTAATTGAAGGGGACAGAAAGGACAGTTTTTCTTTGCCTACACCACCCCTCCAGCAAACCCAAGGCAGCTCAGTGCGGAGAGAGAAACTGTGGGCTTGGGAGAAGCAGAGTGATGTGATTGTGGGGCTTTGCATTAGAACTCAGTGTCAATCCATCACAGTGGAACTCAGTGCTGAATAGAATTCTGCCAGTTCTCATAGAGGAAGCATCTAGACAAGCCCTGGGCCAGAGAGAAATCTGCTGTCCCAGCAGGAAGAACCTGAGTCCTGGCTCACCACTGGCTGACTAAACTGGCTTTGGACACTGAACGAATTTCAGTGGCAGACAGGCTGTAATGACTGTTGCCCTTGATTGAGCTCCAGTACTGCTCTGATCTCAGAGGCTGTGGGCTTGGGTGTGAAACACCAAATGAAACACCAGCTGTGGTGTCCATAAGTATGTCTGTGTCATTCCTTCCTCAATTCCAGGCAATGCAGTATGGAGTGAGACTCATTTTTATTGGGAGAAGGAAATAGAAGAGTATAGAAGATTTTGTCTTGCAACCTGGTATCAGCCTAGTCACAGTTTACAAAACAGAGCACCAGGTGGAATTTCAAGTCCCCTATTTCATGACATTCTTGGAAATGATGCTTCCTGGGAATGATGTTTGCTGGCCCCATCCCAGGACAGAAAAGCATCTACTGACCTCTTAGGCTGAACGTGAGTCCCAGGTGGTTTCACCACCTGAAGACTAAATTTACTGTGGACCTTGACTAAACATCAGTGGCAGTCACAAAGTAGTGGCCGAGCTGCAGGCTTTGGGCAAGACCTGATTCTGCCCTGGTATCTTAAGCTGTGAGGTTTTGCTGTAACTTAGCATGTTGTCAGCTGCAGCAGGAATGGGAGTGCCTGTGTTACCCCTCCCCTTAACTCTAGACAGCCAAGAATGGTAAAAGACTCATTCCACTCGGGAGAAAGAGAAGGAAATGAGCAAGAAACTTTTCATGGGGACCCAAAGAAATCTCCCTTATCTTCTCAAAGTGCATCAGGACTGGTTATCCACGAGTCTGCAAGAATCACAGCATGTGTGAACTTAATGGCACCCTCTAGTGCTGAAATTACTGCAGTGAACACAGGATTAGGAATCTCAACAGTCAGTCGTTCTCTTTGAATTCTTGGAAGTTTCTCCGAAGTAGGATAGGTACAAATAAGGCCAAACTTCCAAGATTGGAATAAATACCCAACTTCTCAATGAACAGACACTGAGAAATGTCCAAAAGCATAAAGAACATTTAGGAAAATATAACCTTAACAAATAGACTAAATAAGCTGCCAGGGACCAACCCTAACATGATGAAACTATGTGAACTATTTTTCCAGTAGAAAATTCAAAATAACTGTTTTAAGGAAGCTCTTTAAAGTTCAAGAAAACACATTGAAACAATTTAAAAATTTATCAGAGAAATTTTACAGAGATTAAAATACTTTTAAAATCAAAAATAAATCCTAGAGCTGAAAAACACAATTAACGAACTGAAAATGCACCACAGTGTCTTAACAGCAGAACTGATCAGGTAGGAGAAAGAGTTAGTGAGTTTAAAGACTGCCATTTAAAAATAAAGTCAAAAGAGAAGAAAATAAATAAATAATGTAAAAGACTGAATATGCTTACAAGTGTACTTCAAGACACAAGATCAGAAGGGCAAATCTAAGAGTCATTGGCCTTAAAGAAAGAGTCCAGAAAGAGATAGGAATAAAAAGTTTATTCACAGAAATAACAACAGAGAACTTTACATATTTAAGGAAACATGAATGTACAGGTATAAGAAGGACAGAGAACACCAAGGCAATTCAATACAAATACCCCAAGTTATATAATAATCAAAATTTCAGAAGTGAAGGAAAAGAGAGGATACTAAAAACAGCTACAAACAGAGAAAATTAACTTATAAAGAAGGTCCAATTCATCTGGCAACAAATTTCTCAACAAAAACCATATAGCCCAGAAGGGAATGGGAATTTTGTCCCAAACAAAGCAATCATTTAAGCATGAAGGAGAGATAAAGACTTTCCTTGTCAAACAAAAAATGAAAGAATTCCTCACTATCAGACTTATCTTTTAGGAAATGCTAAACATATAATCTATCTGATATGAATATTTTCTTCCAGTCTGTGGCTTGTCTTTTACTCTTTTGACAGTGTCTTCTGAAAGGAGTGAAACACATCCCCCATATATCTCCCAACTCCCTGAGCCCAGCACGAGCCCAGCACAAACACATTCCTCCATATTCCTTTCAAACTTCAGAAAAACATCACCTGGGAAATCTCTGATAAGGACGCAGCGGGAACCAACAAAAAAATGCTAACCAATTGTAATGCTGTAACCGAGAGAATTACCTTGTTCCCCTGTAACTTTACATATCCTGTTTACATCGGGCTATAAAAAGCAAGCACTCGCATTGTTCGAGGCCCTCTTGTATGCTGTGGAATGGAGGGACCAAGTTCGAACTTGTAGTAAAGATCCTTGCCGCTTGGCTTTGACTCTGGACTCTGGTGGACTTCTTTGGGGAACAAACAGTCTGGGCATAACATCTGGGGGCTCGTCCGGGATTCCCCAAGCCCACCAGACCCCTGGTCAAGGGATCTACTAGGATCGATCTACTGATAGGTGAGCCGGCTCGTCTCCATTTGTCTGTCTGTGTCTGTTCTGAACCTGAATCTGTGACTCGTGAGGTCTGAAACCGAAGCTGGTGCAGTCCTGGCGGACGCGCTATAGGATGGCCAGTGGAGACCGGTGGGAGACGTTCCCTGGCTCTCATCTGATTTTTATCCGAGCGGCTGACTCTCACCCGGGTTACCGGAGCACGCTTGCGATCTGTGCTGCTGGAGGGCGGTTGCGATCCAAGCAGCTGACCCTGACCTGGGCTACCAGAGCGCACTTGCGATCTGTGCTGCCGGAGCACGTTTCTGACAGCAGCTGTTTCTGACCCGGGCTGCCGGGGCGTGCTCGCGATCTGAGCTGCCAGAGCGCGTTTGCGATCTGAGCAGCAGCCGTTTCTGACCCGGGCTGCCAAAGCGCGCTTGCGACTAGATATCATTAATAAGTCAAATTTCCTTCACAGGGATTCTAACCCACATTCCTTTACAGGAAGAGACTACAAATTATTACAGGATGGGTAATACCCAGAGCACTCCCCTATCTCTCCTTACAAGTAATTTCAAAGATGTAAGAACAAGGGGCCATGATCTTAGTTTGGAAATCAGGAGGGGAAAGCTCATTACCCTATGCCACTCCGAATGGCCTGCCTTTGATGTGGGGTGGCCACCTGAAGGGACGTTCCGACTTGCTGTCATCACTAGAGTAAAGTCCAAGATTTTCCTACCTGGGCGTGCGGGCCACTTGGATCAAATTCCATATATCCTCATATGGCAGGACCTTGTTGAGAACCCACCTCCTTGGCTGTCACCTTTCCAATTAGCCCCTGAACCTTGTAAGGCACTGGTTGCTCAGCCGCTAAAATCCAAGCAACCAACTGCCCCCCCCATCCTGTTCTACCTGATAGCAGGGAGCCACTGTTCACAGAACCCCCTCCGTACCCCTCCGGGCCCCAGGCCCCAGCCCCCCGGGCTGAGCTGCGGGAAGGAGCAGGCGGACAGGAGGTGGCCGGCACACACGGGCCCGCTGAAAGGGAAAGTAACTTTGAAGGGCCGGTGGGGCGGACGCAAGGGCGCACTTTGTGGGCTAGCCCCCCCCAGCCACCTGTCTCCACGGTGGCTTTACCCCTTCGGGAAATAGCACCCCCAGATGACACGGGAATCCCCAGGCTCCAGTACTGGCCATTCTTTACCAGTGATCTGTATAACTGGAAGACCCAGAGTGCTCGGTTTTCAGACAACCCCAAAGATTTAATGGCTTTACTGGATAGTGTCATGTTCACCCACCAGCCCACTTGGGATGATTGTCAGCAGCTCCTCCGAATCTTGTTCACAACGGAGGAACGAGAGAGAATACAGGTAGAAGCCAGAAAGCTGGTCCCGGGGGACAACGGTCAACCGACTGCCAACCCCGACCTCATAAATGCGACTTTTCCTCTGACCAGGCCGGTGTGGGACTACAACACGGCAGAAGGTAGGGGACGGCTATGCCTTTATCGCCAGACTCTAATGGCGGGTCTCCGGGCAGCTGCTCGCAAGCCCACTAATTTGGCTAAAGTATACTCTGTTCTGCAGGAAAAGACAGAGAGCCCAGCTACCTACTTAGAAAGATTAATGGAAGCTTTTAGACAGTACACCCCCATAGACCCAGAGGCTCCAGGAAGTCAGGCAGCTGTTGTAATGTCTTTCGTAAATCAGGCAGCCCCAGACATTAAAAGGAGGGCAGCGCTGGTTAACAGATGCTCGGAAGCAGACTGTTCTGCAGATCCCCAGGCCACAATCCACCCGACAAGTGAGGGAATTCCTGGGGTCGGTGGGATTTTGTAGACTATGGATACCTGGGTTCGAAGAACTGGCTAAACCCTTGTATCAGGCAACACGGGGGCAGCAGCCATTTAATTGGACAGACGAAGCCGAGTCAGCTTCCCAACAGATCAAAACCGCCCTACTCTCTGCGCCTGCACTGGGACTACCTGATGTCACCAAGCCCTTCCACTTATACGTGGACGAGAGTAAGGGTGTCACCAAGGCGGTAATAACTCAGAACTTAGGCCCCTGGCGGAGGCCGGTTGCCTACCTGTCAAAGAAGTTAGACCCAGTGGCTGCCGGGTGGCCCCTTGTCTTCGAATGATTGCAGCCACGGCTCTGATGGTACAAGATGCTGATAAACTTGTCATGGGTCAAGAATTGTGGGTCGTTACCCCACATGCCATCGAAGGTGTACTCAAACAGCCACCTAATCGATGGATAAGTAACACCCGGCTCACCCACTACCAAGGACTACTACTAAATCCTATCAGGATAACCTTCCTGCCCCCAACGACCTTAAACCCTGCCTCGCTGCTGCCCAACCAGGACCTGGACGCGCCACTCCATGATTGCACTGAGATATTAGCTCAGGTGCACGGATTTCAAGAGGACCTGCAGGACCGCCCACTCCCTGACGCTGACCTCGTCTGTTTCACTGATGGGAGCAGCATCATGCATCAAGGCCAGAGGTACGCTGGAGCGGCAGTGACTTCAGAGACTGAGGTAATCTGGGCGGAACCCCTGCCCCCGGGGACATCGGCCCAGAAGGCCGAACTGATAGCGCTCACCCAAGCTCTGACCTTAGGGGCAGGGAAAAAGCTGACAGTACATACAGACAGCTGATATGCTTTTGCTATGGCACACATACATGGGGCCATTTACAGGGAGCGAGGGTTACTAACGGCTGAAGGAAAAGAGATAAAAAAACAAGCAAGAGATCCTAGCCCTGTTAACAGTGCTATGGAAGCCAGAAAAGTTAGCCATTGTGCATTGCCCAGGGCATCAAAAACCAACCACTCCAACTGCTCAAGGCAACTTTCTGGCAGACCAAACTGCAAGAAATGTGGCAAAGGCTCCCAGCCAACTCCTTGCACTCCAGCTCCCTGACCCGGGCCCCCGGGACTTGCCATATTTCCCTGATTATTCAGAACAAGATCTCCAGTGGATTGACAAGCTTCCCCTGAAACAGATCCAGAATGGGTGGTGGATTGATACTAATGACCAAACCATCCTACCAGAAAAATTAGGACAACAACTGTTAGAACACATCCACCAAACCACCCACTTGTGTGCTCGGTGGATGATAGACCTGATCAGACGCTCTAAGCTCAAATTCAGACATACAGCCAAGACGGCCAGCAGCATCATGACAAGTTGCAAAGTCTGCCAGCTTAACAACGCCCACCCCCAGTCCCAGGCTGCAGTGGGAACAAGGCTTAGGGGAACCAGGCCCAGTACCTACTGGGAAGTAGATTTTACTGAAATAAAGCCAGGAAAGTACAGGTATCGGTACTTACTTGTCTTTGTAGATACTTTTTCAGGGTGGACTGAAGCATTCCCAACCAAAAGAGAAACTGCTCAGGTCGTAGCAAAGAAAATTCTGGAAGATATCCTTCCCAGAAGGAAGATATCCTTCTGGACGGCTTCCCCGTCCAGATAGGGTCAGATAATGGGCCCGCCTCTGTCGCTAAGGTAAGTCAGGATTTGGCTTCCATCCTTGGGGCAAATTGGAAACTACATTGCGCTTACAGGCCCCAGAGTTCAGGACAGGTAGAGAGGATGAATCGGACCTTAAAAGAGACCTTAACTAAATTGACTATGGAGACTGGCGCTAATTGGGTGGTCCTTCTCCCCTGTGCTCTGTTCCGGGCCCGTAATACCCCTTACAGACTGGGCCTTACCCCTTATGAAATCATGTATGGCAGACCCCCACCCTTGGTTCCCAGTCTAAAAGATGATCTGCTCAAATCTGAAACAAAAAATGTCTCTGAATTCTTATTTTCCCTACAAGCCTTGCAGAAAATTCATCAAGAAATCTGGCCCAAGCTGAAGGAACTATATGAGACCAGTCCCCCACCGACACCCCATCCGTACCAGCCGGGAGACTGGGTCCTGGTTAAGCGACACCAACAAGAGACCCTAGAACCCAGGTGGAAGGGACCACTCCAGGTACTCCTGACCACACCCACCACCCTGAAGGTAGAAGGCATCGCATTGTGGATCCACTACACCCACGTCAAGCCAGTGGACCCAACCTCCGACTTTCTGGGACCAATCACGGCAGCAGCTGAAGCACCGGCCATGTGGACTGTGGACAGAGCTAAGAACAACCCCTTAAAACTCACCCTGTGCCGGCAACATAGCTCACTGCAAACATGCAGTTAGGTAGTCTAGCCCTAATGCTAGCCGCCCTAGTGGCCGCTGGGGAAATCACCAAACCAGCATCTAATCCCTTTGTCTGGAGATTCTGGCTTTATGAAAACCGAACCCACCCTGGACAACCTCATAAGCCCGGGAAATTATTGGCCAGTGCTGATTGCCCCTCCTCAGGGTGCAATAGCCCAATTTTACTAAATTTTACTGGCTTTCAAATAGCCAAACCAGTGACACCAATAATATGTTTTGAGTTTGATCAGACTAAATACAATTGTAAACACTATTGGTGGCACCAAAATGCCGGCTGTCCTTATAACTATTGTAACATCCATAGGTCCCGTTATTGGGGAGAGGAAGAACAGTTGGACCCTAAGTGGCCTTTCCATCGTAGATGGGATGGTGGGGGGAGCCCTAGGTCACACCTTCATAGAAAGCAACAAGTTGTACCAACAATTTGCCATTGCTATGGAGGAGTCAGCTGAGTCCCTTGCCTCCCTTCAGCGGCAGCTCACGTCCCTAGCCCAGGTAACCTTGCAGAAACGGAGGGCCCTGGACCTACTCACTGCTGAAAAAGGTGGTACATGTATGTTTCTGAAAGAGGATTGTTGTTTCTACATAAATGAATCAGGGCTTGTAGAAGACCAGGTCCAACAGTTACGCAAGTTAAGCACTGAAGTAAAAACATGGCAGTTTGCTTCAGCTGCAGACCAATGGTGGAATTCCTCTATGTTTTCTCTGTTAGCCCCCTTCCTTGGACCCCTGCTAAGTCTACTATTTCTGCTAACCATAGGACCTTGTGTTGTTAACAGAATTTTGCAGTTTGTCAGAGAAAGGTTTGACACCGTTCAGCTCATGGTCCTCAGAGCCCAATACCAACCTGTAAATGCTGAAACAGAGTCAGACTTATAAGACCCAAGATTGGCTCTAGAGTTACCTGAAAAGAAGGGGGGAATGAAAGGAATGAAACACATTCCCCATATATCTCCCAACTCCCTGAGCCCAGCACGAGCCCAGCACAAACACATTCCTCCATATTCCTTTCAAACTTCAGAAAAACATCACCTGGGAAATCTCTGATAAGGACGCAGCGGGAACCAACAAAAAAATGCTAACCAATTGTAATGCTGTAACCGAGAGAATTACCTTGTTCCCCTGTAACTTTACATATCCTGTTTACATCGGGCTATAAAAAGCAAGCACTCGCATTGTTCGAGGCCCTCTTGTATGCTGTGGAATGGAGGGACCAAGTTCGAACTTGTAGTAAAGATCCTTGCCGCTTGGCTTTGACTCTGGACTCTGGTGGACTTCTTTGGGGAACAAACGGTCTGGGCATAACACTTCCAGAGAATAAATTTTTAATTATAATGAAATCTGACTTACAAATGATTTCTTTCATTAATTGTGCATTTGGTATTGTATGTCTTGCTCATTTAAGTTGGATTTTTTCCACTTACTGTGAAATTTCAGGGATTATTTTTAGTATTTTTGAATATAAATTCTTAATATGTTTTACAAATATTTTTTCTGACCTTTTAACTTGTGTTTTCATTCCTTTTAGAATCTGTTTCACAGAACACCCTTTTAATTTTAATGTCGACCAACATATCATTTTGTTTTTTATGATTTTGCTTTTGATGTTGTATGTAAAAACTTGTCAGTTAGATGACATAGAGGAATTATTGCGGTTTGGTTCCAGTCTACCACAGTAAAGCAAATATGTTAATAATGCGAGATACACAAATTTTTGGTTCTCTAGTGCATATAAAAGTTATGTTTATACTACCATCTCTTAAGTGCACAATAGCATTGTGTCTGAGAAATGGATATACCTTGCCTTAAAAGTACTTTATTGCTAAAAAAAATTACAATAATCTGGGCTTTCAGTGAATCCTAATTTCAAATCTTCTTGTTGCTGGAGGTCCTTGCCTCAATTTTCATGGCTGTTGAGTGATGGGGGTGGGGATTGCTGAAAGTTTGGGTGGCTGTGGAAATTTTTTAGAATAAGACATCAATAAAAATTTGCCACATTGGTCAACTCTTCCTTTCACAAAAGACTTCTCTGTAGCATGCAATGCTGTTTCATAGCATTTTCCTGCAGTAAAACTTCTTTCAAAATTAGAGTCAGTTTCCTCAAACCCTGATGCTGTAGCAACAATGATTATGTACTGTGTCATGCGCATCCGTGTGAAGAGACCACCAAACAGGCTTTGTGTGAGCAATAAAGCTTTTTAATCACCTGGGTGCAGGCGGGCTGAGTCCAAAAAGAGAGTCAGCAAAGGGAGATAAGGGTGGGGCCGTTTTATAGGATTTGGGTCGGTAAAGGAAAATTACAGTCAAAGGGGGATTGTTCTCTGGCAGGCAGGAGTGGGGGGTCACAAGGTGCTCAGTGGGGGAGCCAGGATGAGCCAGGAAAAGGAATTTCACAAGATAATGTCATCACTTAAGGCAAGGACCAACCATTTTCACTTCTTTTGTGGTGGAATATCATCAGTTAAAGCGGGGCAGGGCATTTGCACTTCTTTTGTGATTCTTCAGTTACTTCAGGCCATCTGGGCGTATACATGCAAATCACAGGGGATGCTATGGCTTGGCTTGGGCTCAGAGGCCTGACATACTGTTCTAAATCTTTTGTTGTCATTTCAATAACGTTTTCATTCTCTTTTTCAGGTGTATAGTCTGTCTCAAGAAACCACATCTTTACTTACAGCATAAGAAGTAACTCCTCATTCATTCGAGTTTGATGATGAGATTGTAGCAATTCAGTCATATCTTCAGGATCCACTTGCAACTCTAATTCTCTTGCTATTTCTATCATATTTGCAATTACCTCCTCCACTGAAATCTTAAACCCCTCAAATTTATCTATTAGTGTTGAAATCAAGTTCTTTCAAATTCCTGTTAATGCTGCTGTTTTGACCTCTTCCCATGAATTACAAATATTCTTAATGGCACCAACAGTGGTGAATCATTTTCAGAAATTTTCTAATTTAATTGGTCAGATCCATCAGATGAATCACATCTATGGCAGCTACAGCTTTACAAATGTATTTCTAAAATAACAAAACCTGAAAGCTGAAATAACTCCTTGAGTCATGGGCTGAATGTGATGCTGTGTTAGCATATATGAGAACAACATTAATCTCCGTGCATCTTCATCAGAGCTGTTATGTGACCAGGTACACAGGCAATCAGCAGTAATACGTTGAAATACATCTGTTTTTCTGAGCAGTAGTTCACAACAGTGGGTTTAAAATATTTAGTAAACTATTCTATAAGCAGATGTGTGGTTACCCAGGCTTTGTTGTTACATTTACAGAGCATAGTCAGAGTAGATTTAGAATAATTTTTAAGAGCCCTAGAATTTTTGAAATGGCAGATAAACATTGGCTTTCTCTTGAAGTAACCGGCTTCATTAGTCCCTAACATGATAACCAGCCTATATTTTAAGCTTTGAAGCCAAGCCTTGACTTATTTCTAGCTATGAAAGCTCTAGAAGGCATCTTCTTCCAAAAAAACAGTGTTTTGCCTATATCGAAATTCTGTTGTTTAGTGTAATCACCTTTAGTAATTATTTTGACTAGACCTTCTGGATAACCAGCTGCAGCCTCCACATCAGCACTTGCTGATTCATCTTGTCGTCTTCTGCTATAATATGCCCTCTTTCTTAAAACCTCAAGAACCAACTTCTGCTAGCTTTAAACTGTTCTCCTGAAGCTTTCTTACCTCTCTCATATTTCATAGCATTCAAGATCATTAGAGCCTTGCTCCAGGTTAGGTTGTGCCTTAAAATCTTGAGTCTGGTTTGCTCATCTCTCTAGACCACTAAAACGTACTTTGCTATCAGCAATAAAGCTGTTTTGCTTTCCTATTGTTCATGTGCTCACTGGAGTAGCACATTTAATTTTTTTCAAGAACTTTTCCTTTGCATTTATAACTTTGCTAACTGTTTAGCACAAGAGGTCTAGATTTTGGCCTATCTCAGCTGTCAACATTTCTTCCTCATTAATCTTAATAATTTATTAATCATTTATAGCTTTTGATTTAAAGTGAGAAATTTGGCCAGGTTTGTTGGCTCAAATCTGTAATCCTAGCAGTTTGGGAAGCCAAGATGGGAGGATTGCTGGAACCCAGGAGTTCAAGACCAGTCTAGGAAACATGGTAAAACTGTCTCTACAAATTTTTTTTAAAAATTAACTGGGCCTGGTTCACACCTCTGGTCCCAGCTACTCAGGAGGTTGATGTGGGAGGATTGGTTGAGACTGGGAGGTCAAGGCTGCACTGAGTCCTGATTGTGCCACTGTATCCCAGCTTGGGTGACAGAGTGGGACCCTGTCTCAAACAAAAAAGGAAGTGGGGAAAGAGAAAGGATTCTCTGTTTCATTTGAACACTCAGAGGCATTTATAGTGTTTTCAGTTGGTCTGATTTCAATAGATTTGTGTTTCAGTACATAGAGCATCTCAGAGAGAGAGAGAGTTGGGGGACTGGTCACTTGTTGGAGCAGTCAGAAAACACAGCATTTACTGATTACATCTCAGGTATTATATGGACAGTAAGTATGAAAGAAAAATAAAGATTCTTACAATCTATGGCAGGGCCAAGAGTTCATCTTGAAGTTAATACAGCATCACCATTACTCTCAAAGATTTCTCCTTAGTTTATTTGATACAATGTGTCCTGCAACAGCTCAAAACTTTGGAATTAAATGTGTTTCCGTTCTTAGTCACTTGGGAAAGTTATTTTCTTCTGAAGAACTCACTTTCCTCTTCTTTAAAATGCAAGTAATATCACCCACACTCAATCACATGTTTTAAGCATATTTAGTTATATTTTCTACTTTACTACCACAGAAAATAAAAAGCATTCTAATTTACAAATACATGTACAAGTTAAGGTGAACAGTATGCTTTCATGCATTCCAATATATAAAAATGTATCATCCTTATACATATTTTTTATATATAGGAAGATATATATATATATAAAATTTTCATTGTTGGTTGCTTTTCCCCCAAAAAAGTAAATTAATATATGACTAAAATTTATTTAAAATACTTACTAAATAAGAAGAGCTTGAATGTTAGTTAACTTACACCTGTGATACTTAAGTTAATTTTTTTCTTTTGGGAGACAATGAATTTTCTTATGTTAAATAGATGAAGTCATCAGTGAGGACAGTCATTTTTTGTGTCTGCCGTTCAACCACTAGAATGATACACACCCACAGACTCTGTCACATATACTCTATGTTCAATAATAACTGCCTCAAATTTTTACTTTTTTCAACTAAGTCATAATGCAAAAAATACCTCTTTTTGAATTTATTAAATTTTAAATTTGTGTATCTAAAGTTCATAGTTTCTAAAATTAAGTGTGTAGACTTTTAAAAGAATAGACCCAGTTAATTTGGTAGAAATGTACTAATTCTCAAGTAAATGCTTACATTTCACTCAGCTAATCTTATTCTCAAATTTTTTCTAGTATATTAGTTAACTGTATGTTCCATTAAGTATGCATTCTGCAGAGTTAAATGAATTTATATTCATATATTAATAGCTTTAGTTCATTAGAAAATCTATATTCATACTTACTACAAGATTTCACAAAATTGCAGTTTTAATACAAAGAACAAGAGCAATTGTTAACAAGAACATTAAGCTGTCTAGTGAGCTGGAATTCTGAAGTTAAATTAATAGGGTAGCCTGTTTACATATCAATAAGAGTATGAAAATCAGGTCTAAATAATGGTGGAAGAATTGCAAATGGATCAACAAACTCTCAGTAAGTGAACATTTGTATGTTGTATAATGCAAAACTGGTACTTACTGATGCATTTAAATACTGTGCAACATATTCATGAATATGCTTTATGCATATCTTGTGACATTAGAGCTATAAGCAATTCATGTTAAGTTTGTGCAGAATATAAACATTATTTATGCATTTTTAAAAGTTAAATAACTAATCAAAAATTAAAATATTTCACTTCTTTTATTTTTGTCAGCAAGGAGATTATTTGGTTAGCATATATGCCTAAAATAATACAAATTTTCTGCTAAACTGTGTTTGCTTTTGCTAAGGCAATTATAACTGTAAGACATTTCAGTCAATCTAAGTGGAAAGTTTGGCTGCTATTTACAGTTTCCTGTTAAGATCCAAAAGTTGATAAGTTATGTAATTGGGACTAGTGACTGGGAATCATACATTCTTAATCCTCTCCTTTAGAGGACAGGAAGTCTAGCATTTATTATTTCTTTCTCAGAAATTAAGAAATTAGCTGTCTTCAAGGTAATCTGAATCCCAGAATTAACTGTTAATTAACTCATGCTTATATAAAACATAAATTTACAAGGCCATTAGTTTTCTTAATAACAAAATAAAGAAAAATATGAAATGGCCAGAGATCTGAGATACACTTTAGATGCAATCATATTTGACAAAAGTTTTATTATTGTTACCTTAGATTATTAGCATAATTAACTTACAAGGAAATCACAATCTAGCCAGATGTTTTTCTTTTTCATTGTTGTTCTTTTTCTTTTCTTTTCTGCTTTTCTTTCGTTGACCAGTGATTGTCAATTTTGACTACACATTAAAATCATCTGAGGCTTCCAAAAAAAAAAAAATCAATTCACACTGACAGAAACAGGAGATAGCCAAATGCTACCCAGGTCATTGTGCACAGGGGGCTTACCTAAACATGCCCATGGTGAAAAATTTTGTCCCTTAATACATGCGTCGTAAGGGACATAAGTCACCGTGGAGTAGCTCAGATTAAGGGCCTGCGTAAGCACTGGGAGAATGGTGTGGGGCCTCCAGGAATTTATGCCTTATGCAGGGGAGGAGCCAGGACTCTTCAGCTCTGTGTGGTAGCCTGGTATTCAATCTGTGAGATGGGAGCCTGTTGGTAGGACCCTCTTTTTCTTTGCTGAGAGCTGTCTTTTTGCCTAATAAATCCATCCTCCTCACACTTCAGTGTCTTTGCGTGCCTAAGCTTTCCTGGTCATGAGACAAGAACGTGTATTTTAGCTGAACTAAGGAGAAAAAAAAATCATGCATCAATTTTGATTTAGAATATCTGAGTGTGGGACTCAGATACCAGTATTTTTCTAAGGAAAAAATTCCATTTAGTATATATTTTTTCATTCTTATTTCTGTCACTTGAAAGCTGATACTTAAATATTTCTCCTGGAAATTATAAAAAGAATACTATACCAATTTTCTCTTCTGATATTAGAAATTTTAACAAAAAGCAATATATTAAAAATCTAACAAAGGTGTGCTAGTTGTATAAATTTGGGTAAATTGCTTGAACTCTCTTGTCCTGGGCATACCTGGAAATGAGGAATTAAAGAGTGTTTAGAACACATTATGTTCTAGATCAACAAGTAATATTAATTGTGTATCTGAGTTACTAGGCTTCCTTTATTTTGAGAAAATATCTGTACATCCACAAACATATGAAACCATAATTTATATTCAGACTTTCTTTCAAGTAAAATGATATTCCAAAAACAAAAAGCCGCAAGTTCAGCTCATAACTCAAACAATTGTTCAAGTGATCTCACTCAAGATAGCCTCATACTTATGCGTGCAACTGAAGGGCTTTATGTGTATTTCTCATTTTGTGATACAGAATATTAAAAAAGACATAAATTTAAGAGTAGATTTAATAATTTTTTTAAATGTACTGCTTTATCTAGAACATTCATAAATGAAACTGAACTTTTGTTCCCATGAGACTGCATTATGCAAATGACAATATAATGAAGAAGAAATATAAAGTCTTCCTATTATTATGGAACTCATTTTTATCTTATGGATTCTTGAATTTATCTCAGAAACCCTCCAGTGATCTGACGGTCCACTTTGAGAACCACTGGTATAAAGACAGACAAGTAATCTTTTTAAGAAAATTAAATTATGGCACCATCTTCTAAAGTGTCTTGTTGTCTCTGGTTTTAGCTTACCCCACCCCCACCTTCACTAAGCTACTGGATGGATCTCTGGTTCTCACTTACAAATCTTCAATAACTTTCCATTGTTCTCAAGATAAATTCCAAAGCCCTTCACACGGCCCACATATCCTTCATTTCCTAAATTATATGTCTGTCTCCCCAACTGCCTCTCCAAGTCTAATGATATTATTATACTCATTTCCTCAAAGCACAGTGCTTCTTTGTTCTTAGAGGACTTTCTACAGTTTTTTTTTTTTTTTTTTTTTTTAATTTTTTTCCATTTGGAAAAGTTTAGTTCTCTATCTCCGTTACTTGAATAATTTATGTTGATACAGAAAATTTCAGCAATTCCAGAGTCTGGTTTGATTTTCTATAAATATGTCATAACCTTTCATACGTTTCCCATGAAATTGTCAATATCACTGTACTGTAATTTTGTTTAATGCAATATCCCTTCTGTGTTCATTGCACAAGACTATAAACTCCTTGGGTAAAACATAAAGTTTGTCTTACTCAAGTTTCACCTTTATTTTCAAAGAGAAACATTTGAAAAATAAATTTTATCTGGCTAGTATTAATTATTTCTTGTAGGCTAACATAGCTGCGTTTTAATGCTTACAAATAGTATTCCCCAACAAAATAAAATGAAAATGAAAAAGAGAGTCAAAAATTATGTGATTACACTTGTACACATATTGATATATTCACTACATTTTTTGTACTATATTGTGACTAGTGAGCTAGCTGAAGGACATATTTTACAGAGATTTTACAAAGTTTTAGAATTTTATTAGGATAAAATAAATAGAACACTCAGAGCTCAATGCCATGAGCCACCGTGATGTGTCACAAAAATAATGCTACATGACATCAGGAGCGAGGCCAAGGGATTTGTTTATTTCACATCCAATTCCCAGTTTCTTGTCTAATATAAATTTCAAATTTAAATCTAAGAGCTCAGAGAATAATAGTTCATTTAAAAATCTTACTTATCTATTAATATATATTTTACAATTATTTTGCATTTTTTGAATACCTATAATGAAATATATTAATGTAGTAATCAATAAGGTTAGCTCTAACTTACAGTGATATTATTTATGATTTTACTATCTCTCTGGTAACTGTTAAATGTGATATTTGTAAGAATATTGTTTAGATTTTGTGCTCTTTTACTTCTGTTTGTTTTTCATCTCAAATTAGAAAAAAAATGAAGACCAAATTCTTATTTGCGTAAATTAGATAACTCTATTTTTGGCTGTCTCATTTTGAGCATTTAACTGTCACAGGGCAGAGTACAGACCATTTCATCCATTTTAAAATAATACACTGTCTCTTTGGAGACAGTCCTGTCATTTGTTTTCATTTTACTGAGGCGTCTCTCTTTAGATTGAAATATTTATTAAAAGGAAAAGTCCAACTCCCTGAGACATGTAACCAGAGGATGAGATTTCTTAATTCACACTGTATCTGAAACACATTCTCCTAGCTATTTTGGCATAGTAGGTTATACGCTGCATTTTAAAATACAGTGTGGTGATCAAACTATTGAGCCTCGAGAGAAACAGGTTCTTGTTTAAATTAAAAATTTATTATTCACTGTTCATCTTTCCATACATTATGAATTCTAGTCATTGTTCATGTTCACTCTTCTTCTTTAAAAAATAATCCATAAAAAGTATACCAGCCTAGTATATAAAATTGGTTTCTGCCTCTTTGGTTTAAAGATATGGGAAGGTGATTTGCAATGAATTTCTTTACAAAACATTTAATTTTTATAAAGGAACTCTCTTGCCTTTTACCCTACTATTGTAAACACAAGATTTAGGTTAAATTACCTCAAAATGTCTTCAAATGCAATATAGAATAGGTTGCCATACACATGTCAGAATTAGACTGGGTAAATATTTCCTTCTGTAAACATGAATATCTTTTGCCATCATTATTTTGCAGAATGGGAAGTTGTGAAAGGATCTTTGTAAACCTTGGAGAAGTATAAATATATTATGCTTTGTATAGATAAAGACAAAAACATTAATTTTCAATAATAATTTTAGTAATCACACAGAAGTTACATAAGGGCAATCAGACTGCCTTCCTGATGTACATAAAATAATTCTAAGAGAGAAAAAAAGACTTTTTACTATGGTAAAAAAAAGCCTTGAAAAATAGATACAAATTTAAAAGAAATCACGAATTAAAGGAAGAGGGACACTTTTTTGATTTTCAAATGTCTTCAGTGAAGGAGAAAAATACCATCATACAAAAGATAGCTGTGTTAAGTGTTTTTTTCTTTAATTTCAAGAATGAATATGTATAATTTAGAAGAATGAGCTGGGTGCAGTGGCTAACGCCTTTAATCTCAGCACTTTGGGAGGCCAAGGCAGGTGGATCACCTGAGGTCAAGAGTTTGAGACCAGCCTGTCCACCACGGTGAAACCCTCTCTCTACTAAAAATACAAAAAAAATAAAAAAATAGTTGAGCAGTTATGGGCACCTGTAATCCCAACTACTCCAGAGGCTGATGCAGGAGAATTGCTTGAACCTGGGAGGTGGAGGTTGCAGTGAGCTGAGATCGCACCACTGCACTACAGCCCGGGTGTAGTGGAATGGAGAGTGAAACTCCATCTCAAAAAAAAAAAAAAAAAAAGAAAATGAATATAAACATATATGAATATATTCACACATATGTATATCAGTTGTTATTCAGAAATGATACCAAATTTGTCCGAGAAACAGTAACAAAAGCTACATATTTACCAGCTGGAGCTGCAGTAGATAATATCATTTTTTAGCAAATAATTTTTTTCCTAGTTTTTAAATCATTAAAGTAATTTGGCTAGATTGTCTCTTAATAATATGTTATCCAATGTTTTTTTTTTTTTCTTCCTACAAAATGTAAAGTAGAAGTTACTATCATGATCATTCATGGAAGAAATATATTTGAAATACCAGCTTCATTACAATTTAGAGTTAAATTATTAATCAAGTATTCCATAACAAAACTTTTGTTAGTAGATAATTGATATGGTTTGTCTTTGTGTCCCCACTCAAATCTCATCCTGAATTGTAAGCCCATTGTCAGGGGAGGAACCTGGTTGGAGGTAATTGAATCACAGGGGCAATTTACACCCATGGTGTTCTCATGATAGTGAGTTCTCATGAGATCTGACAGTTTTATAAGGGGATTTCCCCTTCACTCATTTCTCATTTCTTCTCCTGCCTGTTATTATGTGAAGAAGGGCATATTTGCTTCCCCTTCCTCCATGACTGTAAGTTTCCTGAGACTTCCCCAGCCATGCAGAATTGTGTCAATTAAACCTCTTTTTTAATAAATTACCCAGTCTCGGGCAGTTCTTTATAGCAGCGTGAGAATGGACTAATGCAATAATATAACATACTTACCTTTACCAGAAACCACAAATTAAGATACCAATTAATTATTTCTCTAAGTTTATCTATCTAAAAGAGGTTTGTCTGAATATTTAGGAAGTCATATGATCAAAGGATACTATGAGTGACTGATCAAACTCATATTCCATATTTGATCAATGGGACCACAGTCACGCAGAAGCAATTTAAATCTCTTGGTTCCCTAGTGAGAATAGTAAATTCACAGTTTTAATTTTAGAAGTAAAATCTAATAGAAAAATCCAGAGAAGAAAAGTTATTTCAACAAGGATATAATTTGTGGCTTTGATTAAAACCATATCAATCATTTTATCTGAAGATTAGATAATTTTATCTAAACAAGTGTTTTATTGTATAAAATAGTAGAAACAGATTTCCAACTTTGATCCAGTAATGCCAGCAGCAACCAACTTTAAGATTTGATTTAAAAATATTATCTAGTTGTAGCTATAATTTTCATCTTTATGTTTACTTTTATGTACATGACTAGACTTCGTGTCTACGGAAGCACTTTCCGTTAGAAAAAAAATCCTCTTTTAGTTGTATTTTCTGAAAGTTACCACAGTGTAGTTTGCTATATCTATTTAAAAATACCTTTTAGATTGTTTAAGGTAAAGAGAGATTCTTTATACACATATTTTGTCTTCCTTGGTCTGTCATTTTCAGTTTCTCTCTGATGATGTATTTTTATATGTATATTTTAAAAGTTCACAGAGTTCAATATTTCAAGTTTTTAAAAAATTATTTATTCTAAGAATATTGGGGAAATAATAAAGACAATTCCCCTTTTTAGAATTATCTGTAAGAGTGATGAAAATAACACTGAGTATTCAGAGAGCGAAAACGTTATTGGAGCCATGACATATGTCATATTTTTCTTAAATACTTTAAAGCCGACTATTTAAAACCACTTTAAAAATTAAGTAAATACTTATATTTCTCTTAATAATCTTCTAGTGTTCACAAATTTTCTGTATAACATGTTTATGGTGAATTTCTATGACAAATACATTAGCCATATCAAGCATTTACAGTAACAGTGCTGATATCTTTCTAGTATTCACTAAGTTTTCTCAACAGTGAATTTCCAAGGCATGGGTAATTTAAAGAGTTTCTGTGATTCCAGTTTGCTTCTGGATTTTTTTTTTTTTTTCTTCAGTGTGTGGTGTGGGCAGGGAAGGAGTGTGAAGCATAGGGGAAGTTCTTACTACAAATATCTCGCCTATCTCTATATGTGCTAGAGGGATCAATTTGGCATATAATGTGAAGTATAAATTTATGTTTTACTTTCTTCTCATTTTACTTATTAAATAAGACACTCTATACTCAGAGACTTGATTAGATTTATAAGTATACTTGGCTTTATTTCTGGATGGTAAATCTGTTTCACTTATACATGTTTGTATTTATTTGGCAACCTTCTACTGTTTGATTGCAAATACAAAATAATAAGATTTGAATAAAACTAAGGTGAAATTCTTCATTCTCAAATAATCCTTTCATTGATAAACTTTATTTTTACTTTTGTGGATTGGGGTTCTTTAAAAAAAAAGTTACATTGCTGAATGCAAACTTCTTTGTTGACATATAACATGTATAACTTTTAAACTAACCTACATTGTTATGTAATTGCTATTATAAGCATTGTTAAATAATAAAAAAAAAGGTAGATTTACCGGAAATATAGATCACTCATAAAATTAATTTTGAACAACTAAATCAATCTGATACCTTCACTGTAATAGTTTTAATCAATTAATATTGATTTCCACCTAGTAAGTATGACACAAGACTGAGATCAGTATGATTTAAGAGATAACTATAATCATCAGACACACTGATAATAGCAAAATGTATTCACAAGCTTTCTCATGAAGTGGTTTATTTGAAGAACAAGTGTAGATAAGTGTGAAGTTTAAGGAGTGAAGACAAGACTATTATTAATGATAATACTGTGACAAGTCTACAAGAACATTTCTCTTAAAAAAACTGAGTGCATCCTTTACAAAGAGACATCAGAAAGAAAATCTCTTAAGTAACTTGATTAATAAAACATTTGTATTTGCATATATGTATGACGTGTTTTTGAGGCACAAAGACTAAAATAGGAAGAGAGACTCAATGAATCTTAGTAACATTGTAAAATATTAACAAATATCCAATAACACAGTTTTTCTAAATGAAACTAATACATGGGGATAATTTCAGGAATTTGGAAGTAGTTTGCACCCACGACTTAAATAAAAATACCTGTATGAATATTATTTGTTGTCCACAATGTAATATAAGACATGATCACAAATGTATGGCTGATTCAATTAATACAATGTATATTGTGAATTCAAGAACAAAAGCATCAAATGTAATAGTAAATATTTATCTTTCAATTTTGTGTATTTCTCCCAATGTGTAATTATGCATTTTTTATTAAAACCCTTTGACTGATACATGACTACACCCTTAGTGTGTAAATACCAGGAGACCAAGAACATAATATCAGATTTTTACCATAACTTGCTCAGACAGACTTTGCTCAAACACTTACTGTAAGACATTCCTTGAGAAAATAGTAATTTCTTTCACTTTCAAGATCTGCAGACTTTAAATGCTAATAATATACATTTTGTAACATTCTGTAGAAGAGCAATGAACTAATACACGTAAAACAGATTTCCTAGAACTTCCTAAGTAGTCAATACATGCTATCTCTTTATTGATTACCTACCTACCATCTTCTCTACCATAAAACTGAACAATTTAAAGTCTAAATAAAACTCTGTTTCTGCTCTGGATTACATCATAGTCTATATTGTTGTTCATTAATAAAGACCTACAGATAATAATTGTAATACATACTAGTAATACATAATAGTTTGCTCTCCACTATTAAATAAGATAAAGAATGAGCAACACCTTCTTCAGAGCAGGTAACTTGTAATTGAATATGTTAATCTTTATCAGATGCAATCAATGAATTAAGTCTAAAATGATGAGTCTGAATTTGGTAGAAGAAATGCAATTGAGAAATATTACCTTTTTTTTTATTTCTAGAAACCAGCTGGATGATAACAATATTAAATAAAATTTCATATTTAGAAGTGCTGTATTGAAAAGAAAGAGACTTGTGACCACATGGTGGAATTAGGTACTGATGGGGAATTAGAAAATTATAAGCTCTGTTAGTTAACTTACCTGAATCAGCAACGTGTTTTAGATATACTTCATTCTTTATGTGAAAAATAATGACTAATGCTTATACTTATTGAACATGTTCTGCTAATAGGTTGTTCTGTGACATGTTTCAAAGTTCTCCATCTACATGTTGAGATGTGCTCTTACTAAACACTAATTATACTTATTACTGAAAGTGTAAAAGTGCTTTGTGTTAGTTTTAATCATTTTATCATAGATTAATTTAATGTAGGATCAGATAAAATGTGACTATTGAGAGGAAGGAGGATATGCTTTTTTGAAAAGTAGACTCACTTGGAAAGACTACATGAAACCAAGTAGAGAGAAAAAAATACTGACTGGTATAAATATTAAAAACACAAGATGGTAGAAAAATAGAAAATTGTTTAAAAAATCTAGAAGTCATCTACATGCAGACTGACTTGCAAATATTTATAAGTTGTTATTCATATCTAAGTAATGTAAAATTATAAAAGTAGATGGGTGTGTTTATGTGTTTTTTCCCTAAATTAGACATTTAAATTGGTACATTATACTTAAGAAAAAGGTATTAGACTTGCATATATATAGTTTTATATATATACACACACACATATATGTATATATACATACATATGTGTATATATATGTACATATGTACATGTGTGTTTGTGTATATATACTTGCACAGTTCAAGTATCCTAAGTATTATAATCAAAATAGGATATACATCCAAGGAAGACAGAATGATCAAAATCATTTTGGACTTTATAGGTAATTTAAAGGCACTGGTGAATTAATATTTTGAGAGTATAATCATCTGATTTTGTTTTATAAAGAGCTTACTAGTGACTGAATGGAGTCGGAGAAAGGAAAATAGAAAGCAATTACAATATTTCAACCAATGAATGACAATGATTTGGATGAAAATTGTGAAAAAATATTAAATAAACTAAATATAACAGCCAACAAATTACATCTTTTTCCTAAAGTAGTGTGAATTGAATTGGGTTTTCATCTGTTGAAATCAAAGAGAACTACTTAAACAAATCATATCTGATTCTGAAGTTAAGTAAGATAATGCATGAAAAATTCCCTTGAATTTGACATTAAATATAACAGAATTGAAGCCAGTTGTGGTTATACTTATTTTAACAAATTACTAAAAATCTCCTTTGATATGCTTGTAAATGTGTGCAATATGTGAGCTATATTAGATTAAAATTATTTTTATAGAAGTGCTCTAAAACTATGAAGGTTAAAGCTAATTGAGGTGTCTGCTGTTTTATTTTTTGCCTCATGTCATGTATAAATTAATTAAATTTAAATATAAAATCTTGTTTTTAAAACTGTTGGTACAGAAAATTGAAAGAATATTTAATGGGTTCAATAAAATAATAGAAGTTTAAAATCACTTTAAAATATTGGAATTACAGAGTAAATCTATCTAGTTTAATTTATAGCATATATGTTTTTAAAGATGAAAAATAATCTTCACTACATCAATTTATATGATACAAGGTGGCATAAACTTGGGTTCCTAGAAACTTACCTTAATAATATCTAATGTTTTAGAAGTTCCTAAACTGGTCAGATGGCCTGAGATGAAATGGTGGATAAGAAACAGGACTGATGTGCAGTTTCCACTTGGATCGATAGAACAACCTGTGGAGACTCACATTATCAACTTTTGCTCCAATAGCCAAAGCAAGAACATACCAGGAAAATCAAAATAATTCACAGACCCTTTGAAAGAAGTGGCTTACCACTGCAAACTCCATGGGATAGCCAGAAAAGTGTGTTTCCAAAGCGTGAGTGGGGGAAAAGTCTGTCTCTGAACACACATCCCCACTGGGGAACCTGAAAATCCAGATCATGGGAGAATAATTTAACCTTACCTAGGCTGAAATGGAATTAGGGAGCCAAGTGAAATATAAAAGTAGAAGACGTAGTGGGAAGAGCCTTGTAGGTAGTCCTGGTTTCCAGCTTGAGCCCGGGAAAGCCATCCCTGGCTTTATCTCCAAGGGGTCCTTGGGGAATGCAGCCTGTGGAATTGAGGAGGGGCAATGGGGTGAAGGAAGCTACTAGCTAACTTGGTAATAATTTTGACGGAGCACAAATTTTCCTGAGCAGAATCTGGGGTGGGCCAAACAGGAAGTACAGATACAAGTGCAGAAGCTACAGCTGAAGGTGCAGTCAGGTGGGAAGGGGCAAGGCCTGAGAGCCCTGCTTGCTTTCTCAGTGTGGAGGTTTATATCCCGGGGCAATATCTCAGCTCTGCTTACCAGCTGCCTGGATATAAATTCGGTGCTGTTTGCTATTGGCAGGACATGGCAGGAGTGAAGCTGGCCTTGATGGCTGCATGGGAGCTGGGTAAGGCTGTTACTGCCAGCATTCCCCCACTTCCCTGGTGACCTGTATGATGCAGAAGAGGCAGCCATAATCCTCCTGGAAACATAATCCCATTGGCCGGAGAACCACCCCACCCCATACCCCACAGTGGCTGCAGTAAGCCCTGCCCAAGAAGAGTCTGAGCTCAGACACATCTAATCCTACCCCCACTTAATGATATTTCTCGACATACCCTGGTAGCTGAAGACAGAAGACAAACTCTTAGAAACTCTGTCCATCACCTGCGAAACTCGAATACTTATCCTGGACAACATAGGACAAGCTAATATCACCCTTCTACCACTGGAGCTGGTGCTCTCTTGCAAGCAGTACCAACTGGCTGGAGATCAACCAACTCAAGCCATTATGGCAACTCATAACAGAACAACCCTGCTCCAAAGAAGGAGAAAACAATAGCTAATTCCACCACCTGCAACATTCTGGATAACCAGAGGTCCTAAATCTATCCACATGACAACTTCACTGCTAACATAACCAGCATTTAAGAAATCCAGTGTACTAAACAAGCTACAACCAAGGACTCTCACGGAGTCCACTTCATTCCTTTGCCACCTTCACTGGGGCAGATGATGGTATTTAAAAAAAAAAAAAAGCTATTCAGGTAACTACTAGCATGATGAATTGAACGTAAATGGCCTAAATGCTCCACTCAAAAGATACAGCATAGTAGAATGGAAAAAAAAAAAAAAAAAAAAAAAATCCACCAACTAAGTATCTGATGTCTTCAACAGACTCACCTAACACATAAGGACTTGCATAAACTTAAAGTAAAGGAGTGGAAAAATATATCCTATATAAATGGAAACCAGAAGTGAGCAGTAGTACCTATTTTTAATAAGACAAAATGGACCTTAAAGCAACAACAGTTTAAAAAGACAAAGAAGGATATTATATAATGATAAAAGAATTAGTCCAAATGGAAAATATCACAATCCTAAATATAATATGCACCTAACATTGTAGCTCTCAAATTTAAAAAACAATTACTATTTGACCTAAGGAACAAATATAGTGAGTTACTTCAATACTCCACTGACAGCACTAGACAGATCATCAAGACAGAAAGTAAACAAAGAAACAATGGACTTAAACTATACTCTAAGCAAATGGACTTGACAGGTATTTACAGAACATTCTATCCAACAACTGCAGAATATACATGGCTTTCATCAGCACATGAAACATTCTCCAAGTTAGAGCATGTAATAGGCCACAAAACAAGTCTCAATAAATTTAAGAAAATCAAAATTGTATCAAGTATTCTCTCAGACCACAGTGGAATAAAATTGGAAATTAATTCCAAAAAAAATCCTCAAAACTATACAAATACACATAAGTTAAATAATCTGCTCCTGAGTGAACATTGGGTCAACAATGAAATTAAGATGGAAATGTAACAATTCTTTGAACTGAATAGTAATAGTGACAAAACCTATCAAAACCTCTGGGAAAGAGCAAAAAGTGAGGCTAGGAAGAAGGTCCATAACATTAAATACCTACATCAAAAACTCTGAAAGAAAACAAATAGACAATCTAAGTTTACACCTGAAGGAACAAGAGAAATAAGAACAAATCAAATCCCCAGGTCAACAGAATAAAAGAAATAATAAAGATTAGAGCAGAACTACATGAAATCGAAACAATAACAACAATAAAAAAAATACAAAAGATAAATGAAACAAAAAGCTGATTCTTTGAAAAGATAAACAAAATCAATGGTCCATTAGCAAGGTCAACCCAGAAATGAAGAGAGAAGATTGAAGTAAGCTCAATTAGAAACAAAACAGGAGATATTACAACTGATATCACAGAAATACAAAAGATCATTCAAAGTTACTATGAACACTTTTACACACATAAACTAGAAAACCTAGCGGAGATGAATAAATTCCTGGAAATATACAACCCTCCTAGATTAAATCAGGAAAAATAGAAACCCTGAACAGACCAATAGCAAATAGTGAGATTGAAACTGTAATAATAGTTTGATTGCACTGTGGTCTGAGAGACAGTTTGTTATAATTTCTGTTCTTTTACGTTTGCTGAGGAGTGCTTTACTTCCATCTATGTGGTCAATTTTGGAATAAGTGTGATGTGTTGAGAAGAATGTATATTCTGTTGATTTGGGGTGGAGAGTTCTATAAATGTCTATTAGGTCGGCTTGGTGCACAGCTAAATTCAATTCCTGGTTATCCTTGTTAACTTTCTGTCTCGTTGATCTGTCTATTGTTGACAGTGGGGTGTTAAAGTCTCCCATTATTATTGTGTGGGAATCTAAGTCTCTTTGTAAGTCTCTAAGGACTTGCTTTATGAATCTAGGTACTCCTGTATTGGGTGCATATATATTTAGGATAGTTAGCTCTTCTTGTTGAATTGATCCCTTTACCATTATGTAATGGCCTTCTTTGTCTCTTTTGATCTTTGTTGATTTAAAGTCTGCTTTATCAGAGACTAGGATTGCAACCCCTGCCTTTTTTTGTTTTCAATTTGCTTGGTAGATTTTCTTCCATCTCTTTATTTTGAGCCTATGTCTGTCTCTGCATGTGAGATGGGTCTCCTGGATACAGCAAATTGGTGGGTCTTGACTCTTTATCCAATTTGCCAGCCTGTGTTTTTTAATTGGAGCATTTAACCCATTTACATTTGAGGTTAATATTGTTATGTGTGAACTTGATCTTGTCTTTATGATGTTAGTCGGTTATTTTGCTCGTTAGTTGATGCAGTTTCTTCCTAGCATCAATGGTCTTTAAAATTTGGCACTTTTTTGCAGTGGCTGGTACCGGTTGTTCCTTTCCATGTTTAGTGCTTCCTTCACGACCTCTTGTAGGGCGGGCCTGGTGGTGACAAAATCTCTCAGCATTTGCTTGTCTGTAAAGGATTTTATTTCTCCTTCATTTATGAAACTTAGTTTCATAAGTTTGGCTGGATATGAAATTCTGGGTTGAAACTTCTTTTCTTTAAGAATGTTGAATATTGGCCCCCACTCTCTTCTGGCTTGTAGAGTTTCTGCCAAGAGATCCACTATTAGTCTGATGGGCTTCCCTTTGTGGGTAACCTGACCTTTCTCTCTGGCTGCCCTTATCATTTTTCCTTCATTTCAACTTTGGTGAGTCTGACAATTATGTGTCTTGGAGTTGCTCTTCTCGAGGAGTATCTTTGTGGCGTTCTCTGTATTTCCTGAATTTGAATGTTGGCCTGCCTTCCTAGGTTGGGGAAGTTCCTCCAGAGTGTTTTCCAACTTGGTTCCATTCTCCCCGTCACTTTCAGGTACACCAAGCAGCCATAGATTTGGTCTTTTCACATAGTCTCATATTTCAAAAATGTCAACAAAAAAAGTCCAGGACCTGATGGATCCACAACTGGATTTTATCAGACATTCAAGGAAGAATTGATACTGATCCTACTGGGAATATTCCTAAAGATAGAGAAAGAGGGAATCCTCCCTAAACCATTCTGTAATATCAGTATTAAGCCAATACCAAAACCAGGAAAGGACATGACAAAAAAATAAAACTACAGACCAATATCTCTGATGAACATAGATGCAAAAATCCCAGAAAAGTAATAGCTGACAGAATCCAACAGCATATCAATAATATAGTACACTGTGATCAAGTGGGTCTCATGCCAAGTATGCAGGGCTGGTTTAACATATGCAAGTCAATAAATATGATACACCATATAAACAGAGTTTTTAAAAATCACATGATTATCTCAATAGATGCATTTGACAAAATTCAGCATCCTTTTATGATTATAACTTTCAGCAAAATTGTCATTGAAGGGACATAACTTAAGGTAACAGAAGCCATCTATGACCAAACCACAGCCAACATTATACTGAACATGGAAAAGTTGAAAGCATTCCCCCTGAGTAATGGAACAAGATAAGGAGGCCCACTTTCACCACTTCTGTTCAATGTAACACTGGAAGTCCTAGCCAGAGTCAGACAAAATAAAGAAAGCACATCCAAATTAGTAAAAAGGAAGTCAAACTGTCACTTTCACTGATGATATGATTGTATACCTAAAAAACCCTAAAGGTTCATCTGAAAATATTCTAGATCTAATAAATGAATTCGATGTAGTTACAGGATATAAAATCAGTGTACACGCTCAGTAGCACTGCTATATGCCAACAGCCACCAAGTTGAGAATCAAATTAAGAACTCAGCTCTTTTTAAAGCAGCTGCAAAAGAATTAAAACACTTAGGAATAAACCTAACCAAGGAGATAAAAAATCTCAAGAAAAACTACAAAACACTGCTGAAAGAAATCACAGAAGAGAAAAACAAATGGAAACGCATCCTATTTTCATGCATGGGTAGAATCAATATTGTGAATATGACCATAATGCCAAATGCAATCTATAAAGTCAATGCAATTCCCATCAAATTATCATCATCCTTTTCATAGAACTAGAAAAAACAATTGTAAAGTTTACATGGAACAAAAAAGGAGCCTGTATAATCAAAGCAAGACTAAGCAAAAAGAACAAATCTGCAGACATCACATTACCCAGCCTCAAACTGTACTACAGTTTTATGGCACTTGTATAAAAATAGGCTCATTGCTCAATGGAACAGAATAGAAAGCCCAGAGAAAAAGCCACATATTTACAGACAACTGATCTTCAAGAAAGCAAACAAAAAGATAAAGTAGGGAAAATACATCCTATTAATAAGTAGTGCCAGGATAATTGGCAAGCCACTTACATATGGAATGAAACTGGATTCTCATCTCTTGTCTTATACAGAAAGCACTCAAGATGGATCAAAGACTTGAATCTAAGACCTGAAACTATAAAAATTATCGAAGACAACATCAGAAAACTCTTCTAGACATTGGCTTAGGCAAACAGTTCATGACCAAGAACCCAAAAACAAATGCAACAAAAGAAAAGGTAAACAGATGGGGCTTAACTAAACTAAAAAGCTTCTGCACAGCAAAATAAATAATCAGCAGAGTAAACAGAAAGCACACAGAATGGGAGAAAATATTCACAAACTATGCATTCAACAAAGGACTAATATCTACAATCTATAAGGAACTCAAACAAAACAGCAAGAAAAAATAAATAATTCCATCAATAAGTGGGCTAAGGACATGAATAGAAAATTCTCAAAAGAAGATATGCAAATGGCCAAGAAACATGAAAAAATGCTCAACATCACTAATGATCAGAGAAACACAAATTGAAACCACAATGTAATACTACCTTACTCCTGTAATCATGGCCATCATTAGAAAAACGAAAATATAATACATGCTGTCATGGATGTGGTGAAAAGGGAACACTTTTACACTGCTGGTGGGGGTATAAACTAGTACAACTACTAAGGAAAACAGTATGAGAGACTGCTTAAAGAACTAAAGGTATATCCGCCATTTGATCCAGCAATCCCAGTACTGGGTATCTATCTAGAGGAAAATAAATCATTATATGAACAATACACTTTCACATGCATGCTTATGGCCACACAATTTGCAATTACAAAAATATGAAAGATGCCCAAATGCCCATCAACCAACAAATGGATAAAGCAAATATGATTGATATGTATATGTGTGTGTGTGTGTGTGTACAGATATACACATATATGTACATACATACACACACGCACACACCATGGAATACTACTCAGCCATAAATAGGAATGAAATCATGCCATTATTGCCAATGGATAGAATTTGAGACCATTATTCTAATTGAAGTTACTCAGGAATAGAAAACCAAACATTGTATACTATCACTTAGAAGTAGGGGCTAAGTTATGAGGACACAAGGGTATAAGAATGACATAATGGACTCTCGGACTTGGGGCAATGGTGGGAGGAGGGGGAGAACAAAAGACTACACATTGGCTACAGTGTACACTGCTAGGGTGATGAATGCATCAAAATCTCAGAAATCACCATTGAAGAATTTATCCATGTTACCAAACCTCACCTGTTCCCCATAAACTACTGAAGTAATTTTTAAAAATAATAATTCCAAACTGGGAAAAACATGCAGTCAAAAGCCTCCAGCCAAAAAATTCTAATAATTGTGATTGAGTGCAAAGGTTGAATAGTGTTGTTTAGATAATAATAAATTGAGAGGCTGAAGTGGTGATACTACTTTCAGACAAAGTAGAATCAAGAGCAAGGAAATTACCTGGAAAAAAAAAAAGGGATAATTATACAACGATAAAAGGGTCAATTCACCAAGAGGACATAATAATTGTAAATGTGGATGCACTTAACAACACAACCTCAAAATAAATAAACCAAATACTGATAGAACTAAACTTAGAAACAAACTAATCTGCAATTGTAGATGGAGATTTCAACATCCCTCTCTCAACAATTGATGGAACACTAGAGGGAAAGTCGGCAAGGATACAGAAAAGTTCAACAACACCAAACCCAACTTGATATTTATGTAACATTCCATCCAACAACAGCAAAATACATATTATTTTCAAGTAACCAGCAGATAGATAGATAGATGATAGATAGACAGAAAATGCACACACGTATGTGTAGATAGATAGATAGATAGACACATATAAATATAGGTATATAGATACATAAACTGTGTCCCGGGTTATAAATTTTTAAGTAAGCAGAAGACATGAATATATACTTTACCAAAGGTGATATACAGTGGGCAAATATGCACAGATATTCAACATCACTAACCATTAAGGAAATGCAAATTAAGGCTATGCTGAGATACCACCATACACATATTAAAATAGCTTTCAAATAAAGAAAAAATGGAAATACTGTTGAGTATGCAGAGAACTGTATGTCTCATATATTACTAGTGGGGATAGTTTGGTAGTTTAATATATATTTCCCAGATGACTCATCAATCACACTCTTTGGCATTTATCCAAAGAAATGGAAACTCATGTAAAACAAACGTACACAATTGTTCACACTTGCTTTATTAAAACTGACAAAAACTGTAAACAAGTGAAACGTCCCTCCATAGGTGAATGGGTAAACAAACTGTGATACATCTATTTAAACACTCTCATTCAACAATAAAAAGGAAGAGAAAATTGAAAAAAAAAAGAAATTCATAAGTTCAATATAAGCTCTAGTTGTGTTTACCTAATTGATGAAATAAAAATAAAATTAGTTAATATCAATGACATACATTTTTATGTAAATTATTCAAAGTTCTTTCTGAAATATTAGACCATTAATATTTGCCACAATTTAATATAGACATAGATAACAGTCAGAAATATGTCCAATAGTGCCAGAAATCATGACTTATAAGAAATTCATGATTATAAGATTTGCAAAGAGATGACATGAGCACACAATAGCTGAATTCAGGTGATTTAAAAGTTGTTCATGTAAAATTTTCATATATACTATTCCAGAGAAGAGATCTACATTATGTGATAGAAAAAGTAAAATGTTTGAAGCTTCAAAGAGAGACCAATCTGTTGAATATAGGGAAGAACATAGTAAGATTCTCACCTCCATCTTAACAGTCTTACAAAGTATTCTGCTATCTCTCATTATGTGTTCAAAGCCAGGGCAGTTATCGGTTTGGAAGAGTGGAGGTGACATGTGAAAAAATGAAAATGAGTGGTTGAGTCTCAGGTCTTTTCAGATCCTAATTTTTCATGCTTCAATAATATATGTGAAAAGTTTATATAGATAGATGACAGATGATAGGTAGATAGATACATAGATAAGTAAACTGATCTGTCAATTAGAAAAAATATACAATTCAGGATAAATTGTAATAAAGGTGAAAGATACATTGAAAAATTCAGCCTCGCAATACATTTAAATTACATAATACTGACTTACTTCTCATCATCCTTTTAGTTTACTAACTGAAATAATGTACTCTTGACCCTAGATCTAAACAAAACAAAACAAAACAAAACAAAAGTCTTGTCTTATCTAGATAAGAATTCTGGCAGTTCCTACAGGCTGTCTCCTTAATCTTATGTGGCAGACGGTTGATAACAGTTTTAAACAAAGACTCAGTTCAATCATTAGAGCAGAAGAACATGACATTAATCAAAATTCTAAATTGATCCAGTGATAAGTTTACTCGCCTGCCACAGCTCAGGAAGCTTCAGGCTGGGAGCCTGTGGTGGGAAAGAACATGAAAGACTCCTGTAATTCCTTCCTGGCTGCCTCTTTTCTTATTCTTACGACTTCCCAACTGCTCCATTGATCTCCGCGGAAGGAAAGGCACAGGAATACCGCAGTTCGTACTTTCATCAGTACTTTCCTAAACTGGCTTCGTTCTCTATGGACCATGCTGCAGTTTAAAGATGACTCTTTTGTCTTCTAAGACACAATTTTGAGGCGATTTGGACATTCCATATACGATTGGTCCAAGTGCATTTTCCTTCAGTGTTTCAGATGCGTCTTTTTTTTTTTTTTTTTTTTTTTTTTTTTTTTCAGACAGAGTCTCGCTCTGTCGCCAGGCTGGAGTGCGGTGGCGTGATATCGGCTCACTGCAACTTTTGACTCCCGGGTTCAAGCGAGTCTCCTGCCTCAGCCTCCGGAGTAGCTGGGATTACAGGCACGCGGCACCACGCCCAGCTAATTTTTGTATTTTTACTAGAGACGGGTTTCACATGTTGGTCAGTATGGTCTCAAACTGCTGACCTCGAGATCGGCCTGCCTCGGCCTCCCAAAATGCTGGGATTGCAGGCGTGAGCCACCGCGCTCGGTCAATTCATCTTCATTCTAATGAATCACTTGTACTCCATCCTTAGTCCTCATTCATTCACTCCCAGCTTCTTGCTACTGGGTTCTTGATACCCATCCACTTTATTCTGCATGCCCTTGTGGTTTTGTCTTTCATGTGGGCCGCATATCCTCTTCTGGAAACCCATATGAAATCCCTGCCCAGTAAACTAGGAAAATGGAAGCAATCCTGTATCAGTGACCCTTCTCAGCTCTAGCATCCATGCTATCAGAGAAACTCTGGTCCTCGATGTTTCTCAGGCCGCTTCTACACCACCCCGCACACCAGGAGTGTTTGACACTTATTAAAGGATTTTTGGTCCCAGCCAAAATCTGCTTTGGTTTGACGGGAGGGCACGGGCACTAGGTTTCCCTTGATGGAGAGCTGAATAAGATCACACCAAAGAGTTCTCCTCACAAGATGATCTCACTCATTCTCCTAAAATTTTTGTATATTTAAAATATTTGAAGGTGTTCAAAATCAAAGAAATAGGTTGAAGTCAGTATCATTTGAAAATAAGTGCGTGGTTATTTGGCAAATCACTTTCAAATATCGTGTCAGTTTTACCTTGGTGTCTAGCGTTAACTTCTGATCTAAAACTTCTGTTTTAAAGAGAATTATTGAGAGAAAATCAAGATGTATGTTGGAGTTTGTAGTGTCTATTGTTTCCATCTTTATGTTCCTGTATATCTAGGGTTTAGCTCCCACTTACAAATGAGAACATGTGATTTTTTTTTTTCCTGTTTCTGCATTAATTCCCTGAGGATAATGGCCTCCAGCTGCATCCATGTTGCTACAAGGGACACAATTTTATTCTTTTTATGGCTATGTAGTATTCCACGGTGTATATGTACCACATTTTCTTTATTCCATCCACCACTGATGGGCACTAGGTTGGTTCCATGTCTTTGTTATTGTGAATAGTGCTTTGATAAACACATGAGGTGTGTTTTTGGTAGAATAGCTTACTCTCCTTTGGGTATATATCCAGTAATGGGATTGCTGGAGTGGTAGCAGAGAGAGAGATATGAACTGAAAAACTTTCTATTTGGTGCCATGTTCACTATCTGGGTGAAGGGATAAAAAGAAGCCCTAACTGCAGCATCACACAATACACTGTTGTAACAAACCTGCATATAACCCCCTTGAATCTAAAGTTAAAATTAAAATTCAGTTGGAGACAAGAACCCAAACTGCTGGTAGCAGAGTGAAGGGCTATGTTGGAGTGTTCATAATAGGAGCAGTGAGTAAAACAGGAATAAGTAAGTCCCTTCTTCCTTCCTCCCATCTTTCAATATTCCTTTTCTGCTCTTTTTAGCATAAACATAGGAGAGTACTCCCTCATAAAGAAGAATTCTGGTTTTCAGAATTCTAAACCTGACATTCAAAGCAGGATATAGAAGAATGGATTTGAACCGAAAGATAATAGCTTGAGAACAAGCACAGATCCTAATACATTTCTCCAATTTTGTTTTTTTAGGAGAAAAGCCAAATTGCAAATGTAATGGTACAATGGTGGACTCCTGAATGTGTTATTACCAGTT
Source organism: Macaca thibetana thibetana (assembly GCF_024542745.1). NCBI lineage: Eukaryota > Metazoa > Chordata > Mammalia > Primates > Cercopithecidae > Macaca > Macaca thibetana. Next base: position 48,886,510 of record NC_065594.1, read on the forward strand.
TCATCTTGTAAACTTAGTATATTTTAATCTAGAGTATCACAGATGATCTTCAGGATATCCATGAACTGATGAAATTTTATTTATTTATTTATTTTTTCTGTGTCATTTATATATCTTTTGGATAAGTGGGTTTGTAATTTTCACTAGTTTCAAAGGAGACTGTAACTTTCCTAGAATTTTTTGGGAAAAACGATCTATGTTGGGCAGATCTAGAATAACAGATATTGTAAAAGAAAAAGCAGAGTAGAATGGGAAGAAAAAAAATTCTATTGAAAAATATTTACCTGATACATTGGGAAAATGGACTCTTTAAATTGGAAGTGTGTATTACATCCATATTAACACAAAAATCATTTTCATATATCCCCTGAAAAAATTCTGTTATATAAATATATATAGAAAATGACTCAAAATTTCTAGATGTACAGAAAACATTGCTTACAGAGTTCAAATAGCTGATTGAACCACCAACTCTCAAAATTAACATATTAGACACTTTATCATACTTTTTTTTTTCTTATAGACACACCTTAGGGACATTTTGTCTATTTTTTAAAATTAAGATTTGAGTTTGAGTCTATTGTATTGACACCACTGAGTCTATATGTAATTTAGAGCTTTTCTTCACTATGATTTCAAGCATATATTTCGTCTTACTTCTGTTTTGAACCACCAGTTCACTAGATCTCTTTTGTGCTTCATCTTGCCCTTTTGTTGGAACAAGTTTCATTTCCTTCTTGACAAGAATGGTGCATATTAAAAAATCACAAAAAATCTTCAAGTATGTTATATTCAAATACTATGAAATACTTTCATGTTGCTACAAGTTGTGTTCAAGAAAGAATATTAAAAATAAAACAACCAGAATCTCCTTAATGACTTGCTTTGGCATAGTATTTTTTATGATAATATTAGGATGGTAGAAATGGATAACATCCACCCCCAACACCATTCTCACTCTCTCACCATCTTCCTTACAATTCTAGCTAAGCAGAATTACTTGCAGTTGCACCTTAAATCGATGGCAATTTATTAGTACATATGTATGTTTTGTGTTTTCCTTTTCTCTCTTGGAAAACTGTTGTCAATGACTTCATTTTATTCAATTTATTTTTTAAAGGACTGTGTTAGATTACATTAATATTAAAAAGTAGTTTGATTCCTAGGTATTTTATTCTCTGTGACCTTCACAAGAAAATTCTACCCATTGTTGCATCATAGAAATAGAAACAGATATAAATATGAATATATTAGTTGGAAAGATAAAACAAAACAAAACAAAAATAGTAACTCCTTCTCCCTGAACTCTGTAATACGAAGGTATTTTCTATGAGTTAAATTTCACTAGTCCATTCATCATGTATGACTTATTTGACATTGGGATTGGAGTAGATGTGACATTAACAGTGCTTTTAGTGTGCTTGTGTGGTTAGGTATGTCATCTTGCACATCTACCTTTTGTAAGAGAAAAGTGATGACTCAGTAGCTGTTGCCCCTTAGCCTAGAATCCAGGAGGAACATTTCTGGAGCAGAGACTCTTAAGCTAAGTTTATGTAAAAAAAATGACACCAGAATGGGAGGACTGTAATTTGGAGAAAAAAAAAATTAGAATAAATGTCAGTGAATTTTAGATAAGTGCTAATAGTGAGAAAACTGATACAGGAGGTCAGAAAAATAGCAACTTATTTTCTTTACTACCAAAATATTTGATGAAATTTTGCTTGTGGTATTTTGAAAGGCGTAAATCATCCCCAATGTATTTTAAAAGTGCAATGGATAATCCGAGGCAAAACATGGAAATCATGAACTGGTTGCTACTAGCTGTATTTCATAGTTACTACTAGAAAGAGGTAAGCTGAGAAAAAAATTACCAGTTTGCAACAGAATTTTGAGCAAGTATAGAGAACCTAGAAATCACAGTTTTAGAATATAATACTGCTTTTCACCAAATAGAGTATGACTATTATTACATATAATAAGGAAGAACACATATTAGGTATGTTACTTGAATATACTTAGTTACTTCTGAAAGAAATTAGTGTCAAATAAACCCATTTAAGCTAGATAAAAGTATTTGAAGAAAATTGTGGTCTCACTGCAACCTGACCTGCTCAATTTCAAAAGGATTGCAATTAAGTCTAGAGAGAGAAACATCCTAAAAATAATTGAGGATGTGGCTCTTGGCACATGGAACTGACTGGAATCTAAGACTTATACAACCGAAATATTTACAAAAACGATGTTGTAAAAGTACTGCTAGTTAGATCACAAAAGACAAAAACTATGCAGGTTATAAAATGTCTTTTGGTCTTGAATTTTCAAAGACAGTCATCAGGTTGAGAGGGCATCTCAAAAACCCCCAAAGAAGAATTATTTAATTCTTTCTAATTCTTAAATTCTTAACCAATTATTCAGAATTGGCCGAAGAGCATGATGCCAAAAGAAGACACTTCCTGAGGGCAGAGCCAAGAGCTCTGATAATAGAAAGCTTGCCTAATAAAGAAATATTCTTCCCCTCCCAGAGTAGGGACATCTAGTAACATTTATCCAGAATTATTATGGTCCTGTGACTTCCATATGTCTTGGGAGATTAATACTTCCACGTCCCATATTTGAATGTTGACCATGAGTAATGATTATCTTAGATAACACAGACCATCTAAGTTATCTAAGGTCTTAGATAACCTAGATCTTTGGTTCAGAGGACTCTGGATCAAAAATTGCTGCATTAAGATTTCTTTTTTTTTTTTATTTTTTATTTTTTATTTTATTTTTAATTTATTTATTATTATTATACTTTAAGTTGTAGGGTACATGTGCATAACGTGCAGGTTTGTTACATATGTATACTTGTGCCATGTTGGTGTGCTGCACCCATCAACTCGTCATTTACATGCATTAAGATTTCATAGGCACTTCAATAATCTGGACTTTCAAACCTGATGCCATAATTAAAAAAAAAAAGGTTTTTGGAATTTGCACATTTCACATGTCAGAAGAAATATACAAAACCATGGTAGTTGGAATATAATTAAAAAATATTTGCTCCTTCTACTTGATTTCCGTGGTAGGAACATACTTCCTAAACTGTCTTTGAGCTCAGTCAAGTAACTGCTTTAATGAATGAAAAGTTTAATCAATGTTAAACAATCTAGGGCTAAAAACCTTTTTTGTATTTCATGCGCTTTTGTGTTTTTGTAATCATCATGAAAAGAAATTATCCTGTATATGTGCTTAACTATCAGTTCAAGCCCTTCAATGAGCACCTGTGTGGCAGAAGCATTTTAGCTGACCTATGGATCTGGACCATAAAATATAGTTACTAAAATCTGAGCCAGAATGACTGAGTCAATTCTAAACTAAACGACATGAATAGTGATTTTTGTAATTTTAATAAATATGTTCATTTATAGAAAAATTAACTTTGAAATATCTTCCATGTAGTGAAGTATTTTTGAAAATAATTATGTGGCAGAATTGACATAATTGAGCTTATTTTTCTATTGTTTTTCATGAAACTGTTCTTTAGAATTCAATAACCTAACATTGTTGTTTCCATTAACATGTTTAATAATTGAGATTTATTTCAAAAAGTTTTAAAAACAACTTATACTTTTAAAAGATCAAAATAATCATTATTGTAATCAAGGATAGACACATTGATCAGTGGAAGAAAATAGAATCTATAAATGGACCCATATAAATAAAGCCAATAGATTCTTGACAAAAGTGTAAATGCAGTTCCATGGTGAATGGATATTCTTTTCAGCAAATGGTGCTGGAAACATTTGATATCCATATGCAGAAAGCTGAAGCTCCATCCACACCTCACACTGTATACAAACATTAACTCAAGATGAATCATATAACTTAATTTAAAATGTAAAATTAATAAAACTTAAAAGAAATATGAGAAAACCCCTGCAGCCTTGAGTTAGGCAAAATTATTACATACGATAGTAAAAATGAGCTTTTAAAAGAAAAAAAACATAAAAATGAATTCACTAAAATTTAGGAAATTTTACTCTTCAAAAATCACTTTTAAGAGAATCACAAGACACTGAATTAGAGACCATATTTGTAGTTGACATATCAGAGAAATGACTTGTTTCCAAAATACATTTTTAAAAAATATCAAAATTCAACAATAACATACATTTCAATAAAAATCAGGCAAATGTTGTGAGGCCGAGGCAGGTGGATCATGAGGTCAAGAGATTGAGAACATCCTGGCCAACATGGTGAAACCCTGTTTCTACTAAAAATACAAAAATTAGTTGGGCATGGTGGCACTCGCCTGTAGTCACAGCTACTCAGGAGGCTGAGACTTGAACCCAGGGAGGCGGAGGTTGTTATGACCTGAGATCTCGCTACTGCACTCCAGCCTGGCAAAAGAGCAAGACTCCGTCTCGGAAAAAAAAAAAAAAAAAAAAAAAAAAAAAAATCAGGCAAATGATTTTAGCTGACACTTCCAAGAAGGTATAAGAGGTGACTCAAGTCAGTGAGAAGAAAATAATCACAAATCAATGAAATACAAATTAAAATCACAATTTGATTTCATTATACATCATTAGCTGGGGGAAAAAAGACAAATACCATGAGCTGGTTAGAATGCAGAGAAACTAGAATAATTGTCTATGGCTGGTGGGAAGGCAAATTGGTATAGCCACTTTGGAAAGTAGTTTGGCAGTATTACCTAAATTTAACCATACATTCATCATGTCACTACCAATATTATTGCTCATTGCTCACTTATTAATCAGACATATTTATGTAAACATCTGTATCAAATGTTTATGGTAGCTTGATTTGTAATTGTAAAAAAACATGGAAACTGCATATTTTCAGTTCACACAACTACTTTTGTGGGTTTTTTAAATAAAAATAATTATTTTTCTTAGTTATAATATATACAGCTACTTTAAAATATCTTTATTTCTAGAAATATGCCTCTCTTGATAAATATATTGGGATTTAACACAGTGCATTTACATCATGCTTCCATTTAAAATCTTCAGTGAATGGAACTACGCACAAGAGGAAGAGAAATAAAATCTATACTGGAACTGGAAACTTGAACAGGAGTCTGTGAATTATTCAAAATCCAAAAATGCATCTACAGCTCTCTAAAAAAAAGAATGTATGATTTTATTTCCCTCTTTTATGTGTTCTCATCTTTTTTGAATGTTCTCGGAACATTTTAAATGCTTTTAATCTATTCAGTCATGATTTTTTTCTGACATATGAATTACATGCATTTGTCAGTGTATTTTAAAATATTAGGATAGACAAGACTGTTCTAATTATTACATTATCTTCACATTTAATACAGTTTTGGCACAGAGTGAGGATAATAACAATTTGCATTTTGGTAATTTATTTTTAGGTACCACTTGTAATGATCTATTTTTTTAATCTCCGTTCTTTTCTCCTGTGAACATTCATCTTTGCAGACACTCAAAGTACATATCGTTGTGCATAAAACGTTTTGTAAGGCTTTTTAAATGTCTTGGTTAGGATGTAACTTGCCTTGATGTCTGAAAACTTAAGTAGATGCTAAATAATCAAAAGTGTGTTTATTTATTTATTTATTTATTTATTTATTTATTTTTGCATGGCATACTGTCTTGTGTTTCAGTGGTCATGATAAAATTTTCTTGAATATATGCTCACCTATCAGTTCAAGCCCTAAATGAACACAAGTGGCAGAGCCATTTCAGCTAAACTGTAGCTAATACCATAGCTATAATTCTCCTTATACACCAACTAATATAGCTAGTTACACTCTTCACAGTCACCTAAAAAGTTTAAAAAATTAATTCATTCAAGATATTTTATGTGCAAAATCTTTTCTTGATATAAACATTTCTTTCTACAAAAAAAAATCGTGAACATTCCATGTACAGAGTTATATATTTTTTAAATATTTAAACATTGATACATACTTGATCACTATAGAAAAAATTTCTAGTTATATCCTAACATGGACTACCTTTTTAAAATTCTATAATAAAATTCTAATATTGATAATTCCCTCTGGTTCTGAATTATTAAGTGATGTTGATGAAGGTAATTTCTTCTTGTATACATGTCATAAGTTGAAATATATACATTTAATTTCAATCACATGTCCAATATGATTTTAATCACATGTCCAATATGATTTTGATGAGAAATCACAATTCCTCATCAAAAATTCTTAAATACATGAAAATATATAAAGTGAAACTTTTCCACTACAAATTTGGTAGGAAAGAAAACAACCTGACCCAAACAGATTTGTCATCAAAATCTGAGCTGAATTAATATGAAGATTCTTTTAGTATTTAATTTTTTCTCTCTTATTGTGAATATTTTTGTCCTATGCCTATATGTATATATTATATATATTTAATTCCAGCATACTTTACTAGACTTTGCTATCAATGGTATATTATAGTGCAAAATGCTACATGTTGTCCTCTTTTTAATCTATAAATGTCAGGAAGAGAGCCTCAATAGTTTTGGATAAGAAAATGTAGATAGACTTGCCAGATGCGGTGGCTCCCACCTGTAATTCCAGCACTTTGTGAGGCCGAGGCGGGTGGGTTACCTGAGGTCGGGAGTTCGAGACCTGCTTGGCCAACATGGTGAAACCCCATCTCTACTAAAAATACAAAAATTAGCCGGGTGTTGTAGTGGGTACTTGTAATCCCAGCTACTCGGGAGGCTTAGGCAGGAGAATGGTTTGAACCCAAGAGGTGGAGGTTGCAGTGAACCAAAGTCATGCCATTGCACGCCAGGCTGGGTGACAAAAGTGAAACTCCATCTCAAAAAAAAGAAAAAAAAAGAAAAGAAAAGAAAAGAAAATGTAGATGCATTTGTATTGTATTATTTTTTCTTTATATGTCTGCTACTACTTCAAAATTATTTTTTTGTGGACTCATTGTATGTTAAAACAGTTATGGATCTTTGTTGCAAATAACACCAAACTCAAAGTATTTGTAACAAATGTGTAGTTTCTTTTTTTCATCTTTTAAGTTCAGGAATACATGTCCAGGTTTGTTATATAGGTAAATTTGTGTCATGGGGGCTTTGTTGTACAGATTATTTCATCATCCAGGTATTAAACCTAGCACACATTAGTTATTTTTTCTGCCCCTCTCCCTCCTCCTGCCCTCTACCCTCTGTTAGGCCCTAATGTCTATTGTTTCCTCTATGTGTCCATGTGTTCTCATTATTTAGCTCCCACTTATAAGTGAGAACATATGATATTTTGTTTCTGTTCTCAAATGATAATGGCCTCCACCTCCATCCATGGTCTCGTCCAGGACGTGATCTTGTTCTATTTTATGGCTGCGTAATATTCCATGGTGTTTATGCACTACATTTTCTTTAACTTTTCTATCATTAATGGGCATTTGGGTTGATCCCATGTGTTTGCTATTGTGAACAGTGCTGCAATGAACATATACGTGCATGTGTCTTCATGATAGAATGATTTAAATTCTTTGGGGTACATAGCCAGTAATGGTATTGCTGGATCAAATGGTAGTTCTGTTCTTAGATTTTTGAGGAATGTCCACACTTTTTCCCAAGATGGTTGAACTCATTTTCACTCCCATCAACAATGTATGAGCATTTCTTTTTCTCTGCTACCTTGCCAGCACATTATTTTTTTCACTTTTTAATAATAGCCATTCTTAGTAGTGTCAGATAAGTAATTTCTTAAAGGATTTTAGGTAGTTCACTGAATCTCTGAGACAGACTGTGACTAAGCCTTAGATGCCTGATAGCAAAGAATAATATTTAAATACAATTTTCTATAGGACTCTTAATGTAATATAAGAGTATAAACACCACAACTTGCATAATTACTCTTTGTTACCGGACGGCTTCACTAACATTCAGAGAGAGAATTGGACAGCCAATACACTCTCTGAAGACAAGAGGTCTCTGGTACCGCCCTTCCTAGAAAGGATTCTGTGCGAATTCTTCTTTCTTATATTACTGGCTATTAAAAAGAAGTTTCATGATTCGTGCTTTCATGATTGTGTTTTATTGTTAGAACAGATGCCATTTGCCTTTTTTCGATATTCAAAAGTGGATGGGTGTCTTAGTTATTTGGGCTTCTATAGCAAACTACTATAGACTGAGCAACTTAGAAACAACAGAAAATTACTTCTCAAAGTTCTGGATTCTGAGAAGTGCAAAATCAAGGTATGGGCAGACTGGATGTCTGATTAGGCCCGTGACCCAATTCATAGATGGCCACATATTCTCACTATATCCTCACATTGTAAGAGGGATGAAAAAGCTTTGATTTTTTTTTAATATATACAATTACTAATCCTACTGATGATGGCTTTGTCCTGATAACCTAATTGCCTCCCAAAACCTTAATGGTAGTATTTCAGCTTATACATTTTGGGGGATGGGAGGCACAAACATACTGACAATAGCAATGGGGAACGGATGTCCTTGATTCTACCGTGGAAAGTCTTGGGCTTAGAGCATAAGGAATTTCCCTAATATGGGAACATGTTAGCAATTGCTAGGCAGCTACAAAGACAGACTATTCTTTTCAAATAAAGTGTGCTCACTGTGTAACACCAATACACATAATTATAAACAATATTGAATCATGAATATACGGATAGCAAATGCCTTCCTATACTACAATGAAATAATAATCTGTATATATAAATACACTCTCATTTTCTATTTAAAATTTGAGAGGAAGTATTTTAAAACATTAGCAGTTGCTATGTGCAGATCTAAATCCACCCTCTCTGGATCATATCCATTCTTCTTTTGATTTTTTTTTTCTTAGTACTGTCACAATCTTTATTTAACTCACAGCTTAAATTTTAAAGTTAACTACCACAAAAAAAGATATAAATTGATATAGAAAAAAACTTTAAATACTTATGCCATTCATATATATTTATAATTATAGACTAAAGTAGTTCCTTAACTATATCAAGAAAAACTATTCAAGTAGGTGAGTAGATACTTGAATATTAGTGTCTCCAAATGGTCTCAAGATATAGTTGACATTTACGATAACTCAGTATTCACTTGCTCTAAGCCTATACTGATAGGTTTTCTACTTCCTGGTGCAGCCCAAAACTTTATTCCTGAAAGACAAAAACCCTGTAGTTGAGGTAATCATTTGTTTATGGTAGCATTCTTTTTTTTTTTTTTTTTTTTTTTTGACAGTGTCTTGCTCTGTCGTCCAGGCCGGAGGTCAGTGGTGTGATCTCAGTTCACTGCAACCTCTGCCTCCTGGATTCAAGCAATTCTCCTGCCTCAGCTTCCCAAGCAGCTGGGATTACAGGTGACCGCCACCACGGCTGACTATTTTTGTGTTTTTAATAGAGATGGGGTTTCACCATGTTGGCCAGACTGGTCTCAAACTCCTGCCCTCAGGTCATCCCCCTGCCTCGGCCTCCCAAAGTGCTGGGATAAGAGATGTGAGCCACAGCACCCGGCCAATGTTAGCATTCTTAAACATAATATGTTTCTTTGTTGGCTTTCTTGAGTTTCAGTGTAAAATCTCTACTTACATAACTTATTTCTGCCTTTAAAAAATTATCCTGAATGAATCACTTTCATTTTTTAACAACTGTTAGGTCAAACAATACGGAAAAGTGAATCACATAATTATGGACATCTCAGGGATACAATATCATCTGGTGTCCTATGGTTAGACATTTTGTCTATATCTGGACCTATATACTAAAGGATGTTTGTCAAAAGTAGAATGTTTTCTGCTATGTCTTTGCTATCAAAACATGGTAGCCTTCCTTCTTATTATCCTAGCTAGGCTTCTCAAAGGGCACTTGAAACCTCCTGATCTACCACAAATGCTTTCCCCACCATGAGATCTATCGCTTTTTAAAGTGAAGTGGCAAAGCTGCCAATTTCCCATTCGAGACCGTACAACAAGCCTTTTGTTCTAAAGTAAAAATGGATGTGTGTTAGTAACTTGGCATGCAATACATCTAAATGGAACTAATTTTTTTCTAAAATCAACTAGGTAGCAGTAGTGTACAGGTATTACTGGAAATAGAACATGGCAGCACAGAGGCAATAATATTTAAACATTTCAAATCTTTTTTATTTTTATCTTGAACATAGTATTTTGTGCTAACATTAAAATACGGATTAAATCATACTAATCCTTAAACAACGCACGTCTTTATATTGTTCAAAATACAGATGCACTAACTGAGGAAAAAAAGTGGCTTTATTTGCATTGTCCTTTCTTTCCGAACTGAAGGAGATTCTATATAGAACAACTTATTTTTACTTTTTGCAGAGATATCTCAATATATCCAGATCACTGGACCTCCAAAAATATTCACGGAATAAAATACGTATTTATTTTTATGGTATCTCACAGAATTTCATAGAATGAAATGATGCTTTTTGCATTCCTTACCAGCATAAGATCACTGTTTGGAAAAGTGTAATGTCCTCTGGGACAGTACAATAATCAATATCCCTGCAAATTAAAATTTATTCTAAAGTTAGAAGGACAATGAAAAATTGTTAGCAGACAATGGATTGTTCTGCTACGTGGAAGAAACTACTTATGAGTATTTTGGGAAGGAGAAAGAAGAAGGGAAAGAGAGAGAGACAGAAAGAGGAGCTTCTAAATTATCATTTGTTAAACAAATGCCAGTAATTTGATTTGTGTTTGATTTTCTCTAGCAAGTGTGCAATATCTGAATTAATGGCTGAAATTGAAATCATTTCCTGCTTAAACCTAACATAATTTACTTTCATATTATAATACTACTATTGTTATATACATAGTGTTAAAATACATTATACATTATATTAATAATAATAACATATGATTATAACAACTCTATTATTTCTCATAAGTCTAAGTTTCATTCATTGTGTTTGCTGTCCTGTGCCAGATTTGACTGCTCTTTGCTAACATGATTCACACATTTGTGATGACAGGGCAGGTTGGTATAGAATATCTTCAAATGGGACAACTCAGCTCTCCACCAGCTCTGCTCCAAACCAGCTCTGCTCCACACATTTTATTCTCTAGCTTGCTACCAGGGGCATATTTTGATGGTTAGATAGAAGGACAAAATGAGCTGAAGAGCAAGCCCTACTGTGCAATTGCTTTTCCAGACTCACCTTGTGTCATATTTGCTAACATCTTGTTTGCCAATGCAAGTCATGTTTGTGTAACAGAGCACCCATCCTCGATGGGATCATTGGTTTTAATAATGCCTGGCGTGCTGTTGAAGTTTTTGCAAAGCTGAAAATAGAGATATTCACTTTTATTCTTTTCTTTTCTCAATATCTTCTCTTTTTCTCTCTCTCTTTTTCTTTTTTTTTTTTTTTTTCTTTAATCATCAAACTTAAGTTCCTAACTCTACTTCTAAGCCCAATCACAAATGTTTGTTTTTCTACACTGGTTATTTTAAAATATGACAACTCTAACTTTCAGCAAAAACCAAAGGAACTCTTTACCTAAAGCCTTGTGTTTGTTTGTTTGGGCTTCTTAATCACATTTTAATTCTTTATTTTACTTTTTATTGTGTTGTTGTTGTTGAAATGTTTACTTGAGGGTTTGGCTTTTAATTAAACCTCCTGATTAGCTCATCAAGCTGATTAGGGATAATCTCTTTCCAATACTCTCACATGTAAACACAGAGTAACAGTTCTCTTTTCCAATTTGTTTCTTATTTACTGAAGTCTTATTTCTTAAGGCAAGATCCATTTTCTTATTTGTTATTATGTGATTACATTGGTTGACTCTTTAAACAGAAATTACATTTCAATTCATTTCACTTTTGGTAAAGCTGCCCAGCAAGGTGGCTCTCAGACAACAACTTTTTCTAGATTAGTAAATTCCTTTTTATTTTTGTTTCACACATCTCTTTTGGACAGTTTTCTCAGGGAAAACATAATAATACAAATTTTAAAAAGGTAAATCACAAATGTATTAGTCTTTTCTGACAATATTTTCAAGTTCTATATTTATGTCTGTGGAATAAGTTATACTAACTCAGTTTTAAGAAAGAAAAATAAATCAATGCTCTTAGAGTCAGAATAGGCTCATTATAATAAGCATGTCACATAATCTCTGAGTGATTACCTGGAACTGGAACTGCCTTGTCATACTTACCATGGCAATGCCTGCTATGTAGTCATGGAAAGCAAATACACCTTTCTTAATGGCACACAGCTAGAATAGGTTGACCAGCCTCCCCTGCTTTTAGAGGCAGAACCAGTCACATGAGTTGCAGGGCCCAATGCAAAATGAAAGCATGAGACCCCTTGATCAAAAACAATATAAAATTTAAAATATCAAGAGCATAGAATCGAAATAAGCATGGGGCCCTTCTATGCATGGAGCCCAATGCAACTGCATAGGACATATGATCATGAAACCCGTCCTTGTTAAGTATGACCATTTGTGACTCAATTTTTGATAAAGGAATATAATCCAACATGATGTGTGCATTGTTTGGTTCTGTAATCCAAAACCTGGGCACATTTCTTTCATATTTCTCTATAACCTGACATTACAGTTTGATAGTCAGTTTTTGAAGAATTATTTTTCCATCTTTGCACTATCTTGTCCATGAAATTCCTTTTGTACACTTTGTCATCCCTCCTTTCTCATGTTGAACTTCTATTCAGATTTCAAGGCCTTTAAAAAATTTCATATCCTTTGCAAAGCTTTCCTCAGTTCATCAAGCAGTCTCTAACTGTTCTTTCTCCCCACTGTAACATATGCACCTCTAGTTGTAATACTGTTCACTTGACTTAGAGTTATGTTTGTCTTCTGAACTATGATCTATCAGTAGGCTGAGTGGTGTTCTTATTAACCTTTGTGTCTCCAGAATCTATTATGTAAGTATTAAATGTTTAACAACTCTATGCCTTATTATTAAATATCTATATTAATAGGTAGCACATATATACGTATTTGATACTATCTTTCAATATCACAAATACTTTGAAGGTAAGAAGTTACAAATGAGTACCCTCTCCTCTTTGCCAAAATGGCCGTTTCCTGACCTCCAGGATAATTTGCAGAATTTTAATCCTCTAAATAACTATAATTTATAGTGCTTTATTAAATAGAATGCTGAGAAGACAAATGTATTTTGTAAGCTCAGGTTAAAGAGAAAAAAATAACACATTAAATGCCATTCAAGTTCAATAAATACTGGTACAAACTAAATTTAGAAAAGAATTGTAATAGAGGAGGTTCACTTAATTCACTGACATTTTATTTACACTAATAATGAGCATGAATGATTATAAAATGTTCACTGTGTGAATTCAATATGTGAGAATATTCAATTATCCTGTGTGTAATATACCATACTTCATGTATTCAGTTTGTGCCAGGAATATTTTTAGATGCATGAATAAAAATAATTGATAACATATTTATGTTGGAAAATAACTTGAATTTAACACTCATTGGTCTTTTTTAAATTTTACTTTAATTTCTTGGATACATGTGCAGAGCACACATGTTTGTTACAAAGGTATATATGTGCCATGGTGTTTTGCTGCACCTATCAACCCATAATCTAGGTTTTGAGACTCCCATGCATTAGGTATTTCTCCTAATGCTCTCCCTCCCCTTGCTCCCCAATCCCTGACAAGCCCAGTGTGTGATGCTCCCCTCCCTGTGTCCATGTGTTCTCTTGTTAAACTCCCACTTATGAGTGAGAATATGTGGTGTTTGTTTTTCTGTTCCTGTGTTTATTTGCTGAGAAAGGTTTCCAGACTCATCCATGTCCCTACAAAGGACATGAACTCATTCTTTTTATGGCTGCATAGTATTCCATGGTGTATATGTATTCAGTTTATCATTGATGGGCATTTGGGTTGGTTCCAAGTCTTTGCTATTGTAAATAGTGCTGCAATAAACATGCGTGTGTCTTTATATTAGAATGATTCATAATCCTTTGGATATATACCCAGTAATGGCTGGGGCCAATAGTATTTTTGGCTCTAGATCCTTGAGGGATCGCCACACTGTCTTCTGCAATGGTTGAACGAATTTACATTCCCATCAATATGTAAAAGCATTCCTATTTCTCCACATTCTTGCCAGCATCTGTTGTTTCCAGACTCATTGGACTTTTATATTTTATCTGGTACAGTGAAAATGTACAATCTGTTGTGTCTGTTTTGTATTCTCCACAGTTCACAACACAATAACATTCACGTTATGAGATAACATGAAGCAATGGGAAAAACGACTGAAGGGTTATATACATTGTGTTTATTTCCTTTCTGCCAATTTGCAGTTGGCCTATCACTTAAACTTCACTTCTCAGACCTATAACATGAGGAGGTTGCATCACACAATTTCTAAGACTGGAGTTTTAAACCCATGTACCATCAAAACAAGAATACATTTCTGGTTATACGAATAGACTAACCCATTTTTTCCCCTGGGCAAGTCATATCATGAATTTCAGAATATCTTAAATGACAAAATTTAGCTATACCAAAACAATAATTTGTGTTACTTTCACATTCTTTAGAGATCTTAAACATTATATGGATTTCCTTAGTAGTTCATTATCAAAGTGATTTTGTTTTTTTCTTATATATAATTGAGAAAAAAAATTTCTTGCTTTGGATATAAAGCTACACACAAATCAAAATTTTAGAACCAAACTATTAACGTCCATGAAACACATATATATCCAAATATGGCAGAGACTGGTTAGCTGTTTATAAAACTCACATCACTTTCCTTCTGAGGTCAGAGCTAGGCTCCATTTCTGTCTCCCATGCAGGTGAAGGTGGTAATATGACAAAACCATAGCTAATGACTGCTGATAGAATGTATTTATCAGTTCTGGGATGATCAGTAAAAATCTTTTTCTTCCCAATTACCAGCTAATGTGACAAGAGAAATGTGAGCAGTGCTAGTTAAGTTTCACTGTCAGCCTGAATTCACCACTCCCACCCCAACACCAATCATATTCTATGGAAGACATAAATAAATGTTTCTTTTGTTAAATTATTGAGATATTGATTTTATTAGTTACAACAGCTCCTTAACCAATAAAGACCAACTTGAAACAACATCTTGCAGATGTATACATTTATGATACTCAAAATTGTAGTTTCTTTTGTATTTTACAGGAGCAGAAAAAATTAAATAGTTTTCTCCATTTTTGTTTTCTAATGTTTCATTACAATATGTCACCTTTTAAGTAGATTATTTAATATCCACTTTTTAAGTAGATTATTTATCTATTTTGACCAGAAAAAATATTATAATGAACATATAATATATGATATACATTATGATGCATTGCTTATTCTTATAAGTATTACATATTTTACATTAGTTGAAATAGAATTATTTACAAAATAATAAAGTATATAGATTGTGCTGTGTAAAAAATGTTTTGTTTTTAATTTTTAGGTTTTCAATTACTGCAAACATTTTACAATGTCAAGTTTTTTTCTTTCTGATTTTGTTATTATTGTACATTATTGTCTATGCAGTTTGAAAAAACCCATTTGAGATGTAATGTGTGCTTACTCTAATAGACCTGGATATAAAGTTAGACTTAGACAGCATTTAGACATGGAATAATTCATCCATTTTGTAGCACCTCCCACTTGCTGCACACAGGATTTAAATGATCAGGCTAGTTTGTCGCCAGCTTGTATTCCATTTCTACGAGAGAATTCATGTGGTAAATGTACTGATTAAGGTATTAAGTAAATTTAAGTGAATTAAGTAGTTACTAATTTTAAGTAGTCACTCATTTTAAGTGAAGTAAGTAGTTAGCCTTAGGAATGTATAGTGAATGGCCTTGAACATTAGTTCTTAGATTAGTTTCATGATATTACTAATCTACATAACGTAAGACTTATTCTTCAAAAATTTCAGAGATTTGAGATTTCCAATTAAAAATCAAACCTGACAACTTATTTTTCACTTAAATTCCAAATTGTTTCTTATGAACTTATTGGTGAGAAGTTGTTCCCAGACTTTTAAAAGTAATACACCTGGCCAGGCACGTTGGCTCACGCCTGTAATCCCAGCACTTTGGGAGGCCGAGATGGGCGGATCACGATCAAGTCACGGTCGGAATATCAAGACCATCTTGGCTAACACGGGGAAACCACATCTCTAGTAAAAATGCAAAAAATTAGCCTGGTGTGGTGGCGGGCGCCTGTAGTCCTAGCTACTCGGGAGGCTGGGGCAGGAGAATGTCCTGAACCCAGGAGGCGGAGTTTGTAGTAAGCCGAGACCGTGCCGCTGCACTCCACTCCAGCCTGGGCGACAGAGCGAGACTTGGCGTCTCAAAAAAAAAAAAAAAAAAATTGCGATGAGAGATACTGAAATCTAGTCCTATATTTCTGAAAATGGATTTTTACTATATTTATAAATCACTTATAATTAAAAAGTCACTTAAAAATTAAATATTAATTCAATGAAGAAAGGATAGCCTTTCTTTAAAGTGCTTTAACACTTAGATATTAACAGGAAGTAAAAGAAAATGAAACAATATAAATCTGAAACATTATAAAAATATTAACTCAATATATCATGGGCTTATGTTAAAAATATAAAAATATTAAAATTTTTAGAAAAAAGAAAATAATAATGATCTAGAGCTAGACAAAGAGTTCTTAGACTTCACATCAAGAGTATGATCCAATAAAGAAAAAAATAATAAACTAGACGTTATCAAAAGGAAACGTTTTTGCTTTGTGAAAGGCCTCTTTAGAGGATGAAAAGACAGGTGATCTCATTTATATGCAAAATCTTAATAATAATAAATATAAATAGATTAGAACTGTGGTTTACCATGAGTGGGAAAAAGGTGGGGGAGGGTACGGACATAGGCAAAAGTAGGCTAAAGAATACAAATTTTCGGTTAGGTAAGATAAATAAGTCTAGAAATCTAATGTACAGCATTAGGGCTATAATTACTAACGGACTTCGGGGACTTGGTGGAAAGGGTGGGAGTGGTTGAGGGAAAAAAGACTGCAAATTGGGTACAGTGTATACTGCTAGGGTGATGGGTACACCAAAATCTCACAAATCACCACTAAAGAACTTACTCATGTAACCAGACACCACCCTCTCCCCAAAAAATCTATGAAAATAAATGAATAATTTTAAAATAATGTTATTGTAATGAATACTGAAAATATGCCGACAGTATGTTTTAGGTGCTTTTAACACACATACATACACACACAATAACTATAAAGGATGACAGATATGTAAATTTGTTTGACTGTAGCAATCATTTTCCTATATCTATCCACATCAATATATGATGTTGTGTACCTCAAATATATACAATAAAATAAATATAAAAGAAGACATTGGGAATAAATATTTGAAAAACAAATATTTGACAAAGAACTAGTAATCTAGAAGATATAAAGAATTCTCAAAACTGAACAGTGAAAACATAAGCAAAACATTAAGAAAAAGGGAAAAATTATAAATGCATATTTTACCAAAGTGAATATATGAGTGGCAAAGCAAATGACTCCATGAGAAAATATTCAACGTTGTTAGCCATAAAGGAAATAAAAAGTAAAATTCCAGTGAGATAACAATACACACTTATAACAATGTCTAAAATAAAAATAGTGACAAAAAAAAATTTGTTGTCAGCTTAAACATGCAGCAACTATACAACCTAACAATTACACTCTTTGGCATTTTTTCAAAGAAATGAAAACTTAATGTTCACACACAAAAAAATGTACAGAAATGTTCATAGCAGAAAAAAACAAAGATGTCCTACAACAGATAAAGAGTTACAAAAACTATAATATCTATATTATGTAAGTCCTCAACAATAAAAATTAATAAACTGTTAATATACATAATGAATGAATTTCCAGGAGACTATACTGAATGAAAAAAGTCAATCCCAGATGTTACTCACTAACACTAATATTAATATATCTGCATGTGTATATTATTAAAATTGTAATAATATACCAATGGAATGTAGATTTCCAAGTGTCAGGAATGGAGGGAGAGTGAAGTCGTTGTGGCTATAAAAAGGCAATACAATAGATTATCAAACTGTTGAGCATTGACTGTATCAATGTCAATACCCTCATTGTGATATTGTACTACAGTTTTAAAAAATGTTTCTCTTGGGAGAAACTGTGTGAAGGGTAGCCAAGATATCTCCGTATTAGATGTGGTATATGTTTTAAATACAATATGTATGAATTATATGTTATGTATATAACATATGTAATATATTTCAAATTATGCATAACAATTTAAATTTCTCATTACCCTTTGAGACACTTGTTTGCAAGATTTACAGCTTTACTTATTTAAAATAGTGTCAACATGAATTGAGAACTGGCTTGTAACTAATAAGACAAATTTATTTTACTTTCATTCATTGTTTTTATAATTAATGTAGTGATGGTAAATTTGCATAGAGAACAGCTGTTTTAATCACAGGTAGACATTTAACTCTGGTAGAAGAACAGGGATAGGAAGCAAACTATGACCTCCATTGAAAGGTGTGGATTTAATAACTAATGACCCAAGGGAAGCAAACATAAGTTATTAAATGTCACTACACTTTATCACTACAGTATTTAAATTCATGACTGGAATGTGTGGAATACCTAAAAACATTATTATTTTCCACTTATTAGCAAATTGTTGACAAAAGAAGAAAGGCAACAGTTACTTGAGCTCCAGGAATAATATCAGAAGTTTATCCCTTTTATCTCATTTAGTAACCAATACAGTCTATATTTTGGGTATTATTAGTTCCAAGTGAATATTGAAGATTTTTCATGAGGAATAAATTTCCTGAAACCTCCAGTCAATAAGTGAGAGAGCTAGAATTGAAGCACAGTTGACGATAATTCTAAAGCATGCATTCATTCCATTTTATAACAGGATAGTCTCTGAAATGTTTAAGGGTGATTGGCTCATACTTACTGGGAATAACGAAAAGAATATTTATGCATAGGAAATGAAGTTGGACTACATGCTTTTTAGCTCTTATTTTTCTCTAAGATTGAAGGATATGACAATATAGATAAGTTATTTGCTACAGACATATTAAGTTTTTCACAATGACTAGTAATAGAAATACTATATATACATTTATTCCTCCTATAAGAGGAGAGATAATATTTCACATAGGACAAATACATGGTGCTTTGAGAATTGACATTAATTTTAGACATTAAAAGTGTTACAATTTTTATAGGAAAAAACATGAAAATTGTTGAAGGTGATTATTAATGCCTGCAAGGACACTTAAATATTTTCTATTCCTAAGTATGATATAGATACATATTGCATATATACATATATTACATAAACATATTGTAATATAACATATAAACATATATAGCATATAAATATGTATCATATAACTAATATAAATATAACATAGCATGTGAATATGTTATATAACTTAAATAGTTATATACTTACATAAGCATAACTTATACATACATACATAATAGGTCATTTATATGATACATATATGAAGTATCTTTGCTTGAGCTGCTATTGCAAAATACCATAAATTGGTTGGCTTATAACCAAAAATCATTGATTTCTTACAGTTCTGGAGGCTGAGAAATCCAACGTCGAAGTGCCAGCAGATTCAGTGTCTAATGAGGGCCTATTCCTCATAGCACCTTCTTGCTGTGTTCTTGCATGGTGGAATGGACTAGCTAGATCTCCTGGATCTCTTTTATAAGATCATTAATCCAATTCATGAAGACTGTACTTCCTCAAAGGTCTTACTTTCTGATATCATTACCTTGGAGATTGGGATGTCAATATATAAATTTGGGACGGACAGTCAGACCACAGCACGATAGCAAGGGACAACTGCATACCAAAGAACATTGGAAGCATTGTAGGAAAGATAGTTTAACTCTCAGATATAAGGTTCATATTTAATAGCTCTACTATTAAATAGACTGGTCTTGAAAGAAATTGATAATTTTTTGTCAGAGAAAAGGCTGCAAGAGTTATAGAGATTTTTCAGGAATGAATAATTAATAAGTAGTACATGTATCTATATTTGCATCTGTATCTTTATCTGATTTAGTGTGCTTAGGATGGGACCTATTAATTTAGGAGTTAAATAAGTTATTTGTAAATTAATAGGTTTGTGGATTTTTCACTGAGAATGTACAAGCACAATCCATAACTACAACATAACTTTTGCTCCCTTCTCTTTACTGCTTCCTTATGTAAAATTTACTGGTTGAATGGAATGAAACTATGCCATTTAATTTGAAAAGTTTCAAATAAGGAATTTTTTTTTGAAGAGGTGCTCATTTTTAACTACTGAGAATTCTGAAAGCAGGTGAAGTTAAAGAATGGCAGTCCAATACCAAGCCTGGGTAAGTGAATATTGAGTCTGCTGTGGTCCTGAGATAAAACATTCAGGAAGATTAGCAGCATAATGGATGGGGTGTAAAGGCGAAGAAAGATAATGAAATCATATTTTTACACAGAAAATCTGTATTTTCATTACGGACTTCTTGCTTTGCATATATATGACTTTTAGTTGGAGCTGGTGTCTAAAATATGAACCTTATTTTCAACCTTTAATTCTTAGGAAATATTTGAATAGTGACAGAAATTGGGGTAAATGTTTAAAAAATAAAACCTTTTTTCTAGGAGAAAATAGAAAGCATAAAAATCCAGTTAAAATTCTAAAGATGGGGCCGGGCATGGTGGCTCACGCCTTTAATCCCAGCACTTTGAGAGGCAGAGGCCAGTGGATCACCTGAAGTCAGAAGTTCAAGACCAGCCTGATCAACATGGTAAAACTCCGTCTCTACCAAATATACAAAAATTAGCTGGGTGTGGTGGCAGTCGCCTGTAATCACAACTACTCGGGGGGTTGAGGCAGGAGAATTGCTTGAACCAGGGAGGCGGAGGTTGCGGTGAGCAGAGATCGTGCCATTGCGCTCCAGTCTGGACAAAAAGAGTGAAACTTCGCCTCAAAAACAAACAAACAAACAAAAATTCTAAAGATAATGTAAACAAGCACACCCTTTCCATGTAATTAGCCACTTTTACAGACCAAATCCTTGTAGAACTGTATGCAGTAGGTTACAATGTTTCTTATCCATTGACAAGTCTTAGCTTTTAGCAATGCCCTCATTTTATTGACACTAACCAGGAAAGATACACACCATCAGTCCAGTTATTCACTTATCAGTAAATATTTCATAGTTGTGGTGCTGATCTTTTTTATTTTCCGTTTCTGTTTTAGCATTAATTTCCATCTTGCTGCTTTTCAACACAAAAGGCTATCCTAGAATGCAAAGCAGGCATAGTGAAATTATTGTCCTAGATTATGCGTTAGTTTTCTAAATGTAAAAATGAGCTTCTTTTAAAACTCCAAACCTAAAATATTTATATATCTTTTAATTTAGTCAAAAAATTCTAAATAATAGTTCACTATATTTTAACCTCTGTTTGTAGGTGTTGTACACAGTTACTGGTTATATTGAAGTATTGCTTTGTAATTTCAAAAAGCAACTGGGTTACAAATAGTTACTAATGTAAATTATGAAAATTACAAATCATGAATCACAAGAGATGGAGTTTCTTTGCCTTATGTAGACATTTTAGCTAAGCAAAAATAACTGTTAAATTTTCTAGCTTGTGTCCATAATTTATTTCACCTTCAGTTTTTTAGCAGTTAAGTTTAACTTTAATCCGGGGTATCTTATTTTAACTTTATGCAATTTTCTTAACACTAGCACATCAAATATCTCTTAGTATTCACTGTTCTGTACTACCAATCTAATTATTCACTACCACTAGCATAATCACCAACACTATCACCAGCATTATCATCATTGAAGTACAAACCTATGTATATATTGCACAACAAAGATACAATATTCCTTATTGGCGGGTTAATCTAACAGCATAGAGTTTGATAAGTTATTGGTGAGGATTTACAATCTCAGAATTAAAGTTATATTTTCTGATACATTTTATCTTTGGTAAAGCTAATTATTTGCTTTTTATTTATTTTTCTCCTATTACGATTTGTTTTGAATTCAGATGGAGAAGGAAAATGTTCAGCCCCTAACATCACAATATTATGAAACTAAATGTTTATTTAAATGCCAGATTATTAGTGTCTATTCACATATTAGTTATAAATTTAAATTGAAAAATTGTATAATTATAATATTGAAACAATTACTCAGTAAATATTTGCCTTAATTTAAATATTATCTTAATTGTTCTTAAAATGAATTGAAGGACTCAGTACAAAAATATTTAATATGAATTTAAATAAAATATTTTTCCTATAGCTAATTTTTATTCTAATTTGTGATATACGAACCTCTTACTTATTTTAGCATAAAATTACTTTTAAAGATTTTATAGTTCTATACTATGACTCTTGGTGTTATTCTCTAGTAAGTTCATTTGTTCTTTTTTATCAGTAAATTATATTTCTAACTATTAAACATTTTATACTGAACATAATATACTATAATGTTTTTTCAACACTCTCATAGCAAAGTTTTGTGAATACATCATAGTTATTAACCAATAAAAGTGAAGAGATTAAAAATATATCTCAATTTATATTGTGATGCAGTTTAAGTAAATAAGATTTGCTAGACAGCCAAATGCCTAGTGTTGAAAGAGAATTCTTGAGAGAGAAACTGACTTATTTGCTGTTCTGAACTACTGCACTTGTAAGTGTGGGACATGCCCCTGAACTTTCTTATGTATTTTACTAACTCGAAAAATTTTATATCTGGCCAAACTTCATCTTGTCCAAGCCACCTGCCAGTTTCAGAATTTTATTTCAATAGAGTGCCAAACATTTTTTTTAACACAAGTATGATTATGTTAAATTTCAGTTACTATAATGTATTTTGTTTTATATCCAATCCTTTCCTCCAACTGTCTGTGCTTTTCTTATTCTGCTTTTTAAGATTTCTGTTCTCAAATAAATGAGAATACTCTTAGTATTTTCAAAGTGATAGACATATGGTTGAAGTAGACACATTTAATGCATAAATTTGATAATTAGATATAAATTTATTAAAAATATTTACTTGTATATCAACTTTATTGGATCTTCTGAGAATATTCTATTAATTATGAAATTTTAAATCATGACTACATTTTAAATTGTGAAATATTAAACCATGACTAAATTTTAGCAAGTTATCCTACATATTCAAAACGGGAGATATATTTTTATTAAGTTGAAAATTTGGGAAACATTTTTTCACATATTCTATTTTCAAAACTCCTCTCCAAATGCTTTATAATTGGATAACATCCTCAACAGAAATCCCACAGACATACAGTGAAACTACGACTTTAAGATACACGCATGAGGGATGAGAGGATTAATCGCTCCCCCAAAAATAGTAATCATGCTATAATTCAGAATTTGTAAATGCTGTCAGTATGTTTTGACAATATTAACTTACACTTAGGAATTCCTAGAAGAAAATACAGTAATCCAACTACACCAGAATACTAATTGTTTCCTTCTTTCATATAGTACTGGTCAGGGAAGCATCCTGTATTGTTAAGAATACTTAATATACCTTTGTCCAAGAAAACATGTATATCTACATGAATTAGGAAGTGCACAGGAAATGGAAATCTAGAAGATAGAAGATAGCAGTCAATAGCAAAAAGAAAATATATTAATCATAGAAATTGGATTGAAATTGGCCATGAATCAGCATTAAATATAATATATGACTAAATGTATGAATGCTTGGATTCATGGATACATCAATAGGTACATGGATGGCTAAATGATTAGCGGGGTAGATATATGAATGGATAGATGGATTCATGAATAGATAAAAGCTTTTATTAGTGCTAATCAAACATTTTGTGTGAGCAATTGTGAGTGACAATCCCAGGAAAGTAATGTACCTGCAATTTCCTTGGCTTCAGCATTGTCTATATATAGCCTTTTTAAGAAGGAATTGAGCTAGCCAGAGAGAAAGATTACCAGTCATGGCATTAGAGACCTCCATACGTAACTTCACTAGTTTCTCAAACTATCTTCCTGGTTTGCTCTGATTAAGGTTTGGAAACCAGAAGATAGAAATCTGGAAAAAAAAAAAAAAAAAAAAAAAAAAAACCAATGTGAATGTTATGAGTAAGATTCAATATTCCAACCAGGCCCTGACTTTACTACATCTTTCTAGTCTAAACCAGTTTTTAAAATTACTAAGCACTGACTTTATTTTTAGAATGTTCTGTTAAATTCAAAGAGGTGTGTGTGGTAGAGAGGGAGATTTTAGGCTTTTAGTCTTAAAAGCTTAGTCAGGTCTTTTCAAATTTCAAGAGTGTGAAAATTTTGGAGGCGTTTATTAAAATCAATATTTTTCAAATTTATCCCTGAAAATACTGATTGACTGAATATTTTAGATGATAATCCTAAAAATATTTATTAATCTAAAACCTTCATTGCTGTGACATATGCTATATATTTGGCTTTAAAATCTAAAGCTAGAAGCAAATTAGAACTGATATGTCACCTTTTATGTTATATAGATATCATAATATTATAACACATATATGTTAAAATTATATATATATATAAAAATTTAAAGGATTATCTTAGGGGTAAGACAGCTTCATGTTGTGGATAGAATAGAGAGGGAAGGCCTCTCTCTTAGCATAGTTTAGAGAAACCTGAAGTAAGCAAGACAGAAAATTATGTTAATAACAGAAGGAAAGTTTGTAAGATGGAAAGAATAGGCAGTGCAAAGTCTTTGACACAGGAGTGGGTTTTAGAATTTCCAAGAAGACTCTAAGTCAACAGACAGGCAAACCAGAGTCTGCACCAGTCTCTAGAATTTTTAAGCATTGATTCTATTTTTACTATATTCTATTAAAGTCACAGAATTAAAAGTGGGAGAGTGTGTGCATGTGTGTGTAAACATATGTATACATACACACATATACATACATGTACACACACAATGTGTGTGCATTTGATATTACATGTCTTCAGAGGAGAAGATAGTACCTCAAACAGATTGAATTCAGTAAGTAGGTAAGAGAGGGAAGTGAATGAATGCATGAATAAATGAATTTAATGTTAAACATAATTTTTTCCAAATAATCTTATAAGAACAAAGTACAAGTCGATTTTACCTATCAATAGGACATGGTATTATCTATTAATGTAAGATGAGTGATAGTTTATTTAGAAATATGCCACACTGTTAGATCATAGTAAAAGTGTGTTTAAATAAGACATTCTGACACACCCTTTTTAGATGAATAAATTTAGTTTTAAAACCAAAGCAGCTGTTTTTAACACGTAAAAAACTATTTTTTTTTCATTTTCTTCTTTAAATTTAAATCTCATTGAGATGACTTTACTAATTTGTCCCAACTCTTTAGTAGTTTTTTCCTGAAGGTTTCAGGTTGATTCTCAATTAATGTTTCAGAATTGTTCAGGGTCAGAAAGATAGTATGCAGTATATTTATATTTCATCCTTCCAATAGTTAACATAATTAATTCAATTACAAGGAGCCTATGCAAGCTAAGTAAAATCTTGAGGATATTTACTTTAGATTACAATTTTATAAATTCAGTGAGTTAGATTGCTTAAATTAAAGAAAGCTCTCCTTGAACATGATAATTATTTGTAATTTATACAATTAAGAAAATATTAATTGATGTGAATTCCAATAAATAAGAAATGTTTTAAATGTTTATTACACACGATAAAAATTAATACAATGCATCAATAAATAAATAATATTTTAAAATCTGAAACCATTTCAACTAATATTAATCAATATCTATAATCCACTCAGAATACATATAATTCTATGCAATACTTCAGCAAAATGTTCAGGGCTGCCTCAAAATACATGCTGAGTCCAAGCATTTATTACTACCTCCAAAACTAAGACCTAGTGCAAAGCACATCAGATGAAAGAAAAGTGTACACAAATGGTGTATTTGCCTCCTTTCTCAGCTTACTACACAGTCTATTCTCAATTCAGCATCAGAATACTTTTTTGAAAATAAAGAAAGTCATATTTTGATCTTCTCTGCTGAAATATGCCTTTGGATTTACAACTCACTGAAAATAATATCCATATTCTGTAGCATGGCCTTTAAAGTCTGATATGATCTTACATCCCACTATCGTTTTTACCTTAATCTCAAATCATTTCACATCTAGTTTGCTTAACTACAAATTTACTCTCCTGGAGGTTTGAGAAGCCATTTCCTGACTCAGAAACTTTGCAGTTGATATCCTCTCTGTCTTAAAAACGTGCTCAGTTATGAACATAATTTTCTCTCTTACTTTCTTTAGGTTTCTCCCAAAATATGCTTTAAGAGTAAGCCCTCCCCTCTCTGCCTAACCACAAGAGTAAGCTTCTTTATCCTAAGACACTGTAAGTCACTTCCTCTACATTTTCTTCATGGGATTTATCACCATCTTACATAGTATGTGTTAACTTATTCTTTATTTTTGTTTTCTTCCGTAGTGAGAGAATAAGTTTCTTGAGAGAAAGGGATTTGTCTTATTCACTGCTTTATCTCCAGGACACAGAACATGACATATGGAAGAAATGATTTAGTTAAAAAAAAAAAAAAAAAAAAAAGAAAAACACTGATTTAATGAATAATTTTTTACCACTGTTAGTTTATTAAACCTTGGCACTATCTTTTTCTCTTAACTTCCATGATGGTACATCTTTTGATTTTTTTAAATAACTTCTGCCGGGCGCGGTGGCTCAAGCCTGTAATCCCAGCACTTTGGGAGGCTGAGACGGGCGGATCAAAGGTCAGGAGATCGAGACCATCCTGGCTAACACGGTGAAACCCCGTCTCTACTAAAAAAAAAAATACAAAAAACTAGCCGGGCGAGGTGGCGGGCGCCTGTGGTCCCAGCTACTCCGGAGGCTGAGGCAGGAGAATGGCGGGAACCCGGGAGGCGGAGCTTGCAGTGAGCTGAGATCCGGCCACTGCACTCCAGCCTGGGCGACAGAGCCAGACTCAGTCTCAAAAAATAAATAAATAAATAAATAAAAATAAAATAAATAAATAAATAAATAAATAACTTCTTCATCAGTTCAAATTCTTTTTTCAAAACCTGTATCGATTATTTTATCATCTTACATTCTATATTTCAATCTTATCTGTAAGAAAACTGTATTATACAAGGACCTTTAATTTTCTTATAAACCAATAACTGAAATCTTTATCACAAATGAGATTTATTTTATGAGGTTCAGAAACATATATATATATATATATATATATATGGCATATATATATGCCATCTATATGGAATAGTCTTCTATGGAGGAATAGTTTGAGCATACACAGGAGGAAAATCACAAAGATATTGGCAATAATTTCTTAATTTCTTCTCTGATATAATATTTTACAAAGGCAAATCTTGAAAATAAGCTCATTGTTGGTTAGTTCATATATCATTAAAGACTCAAAAGTCTTTCATTTATCATAATGTTCAGACTTAATGAACATAGAACTTAATTTTCTAAAATTTATAACCTAGTACTAAATAAATTACACACATGCTCTGTAAAGGAAACATCAAATTTGAATACACTAATGAAGAAGCAAGAACTGCTGGAATGATGTCACATATTAAAAAGTAATCAAGCACATAAGTGTAAGAAGCGGCATAATTTGAAGTGATTTATTTCTAATTACTACATTTCTCAGTACTTAACTGCAGTAAATATAATTTTCATTATAATATGAATTTTATTCCACAGTATGTACCATTAAAATACTAATGCATTTGCAAAATCTCAAGATATGTTAAAGAACAGCGATATTTGAATTTCAAAAATACTCTATTTAAAAAACATTTTTAAAAAACAGTATTAACTTTGCCCATGATTGTTAGAATTCTCTAAAAAATTATTATCCCAACATAAGTATCATTGAAACATTTAAAAAACCAGTACTTCCATTTAACGTAACAATTTGATATGTAAAGTTGGATAATATTTAGTTAATAAAATACTGTTTAGTTTCTGATTTAGGACTATTTTAACTCTTTATTTTCAATCCTGGTGTCTAACATTTAGAAAAATTATACGAAACATAAAAAATAAAAAACAGTCCAGGCATGGTGGCTCACACCGGTAATCCCAGCACTTTGGGAGGCTGAGACTGGCAGATCATGAGGTCAGAAGTTCGAGACCATCCTGGCTAACACGGTGAAACCCCATCTCTACTAAAAATACAAAAAATTAGCCAGGCGTGGTGGCGGGCGCCTGTAGTCCCAGCTACTTGGGAGGCTGAGGTGGGAGAATGGTGTGAACCCAGGAGGCAGAGCTTGCAGTGAGCCGAGATCATGCCACTGCACTCCAGCCTGGGCAACAGAGCAAGACTCCATCTCAAAAAAAATAAGTAAATAAAAATAAAAATAAAAAACAAAATTTCTTGAGATTTAATCAGTGACTGCAATTCCCTACTTAATATTATACATTCAAAATGTGTTATTTTTTATGGAAACATTGGTAATATTTTATGTTTACGATTGCAACTAAATATATTTTAAAATATATAACACTATGATGCAGTGACATCTCATATGCCCTTTTTGGCACTCTATGACTTTCCTCACACAAAAATAACCTATTCATTTGACAAAAAAACACATTTTATCATGGACTGCACAAGGTCTACTGTATTTTACTTTGTCAATTAATCCTACAATTAATAAACACTACATATATATGTGTGTGTGCGTCTCTCTCTCTCTCTCTCTCTCTCTCTCTCTCTATATATATATATATATATATATGTATGCATTTTCCAAAGAAAATAATATCACTGTCTCATGGAAGCAGCTGCTGTCCAATATCACTATTGGACATATATAACACTATATATAAAATATATAACACTATGATGCAGTGACATCTCATATGCCCTTTCTGGCACTCTATGACTTTCCTCACACAAAAATAACCTATTCATTTGACAAAAAAACACATTTTATCATGGACTGCACAAGGTCTACTGTATTTTACTTTGTCAATTAATCCTACAATTAATAAACACTACATATATATGTGTGTGTACGTCTCTCTCTCTCTCTCTCTCTCTCTCTCTATATATATATATATGTATGCATTTTCCAAAGAAAATAATATCACTGTCTCATGGAAGCAGCTGCTGTCCAATATCCATAGCATTATTCACAATAGCCAATACTTAGAAAAAAACCTGTGTCCATCAAATGATTCATGAATAAAGAAAATAGGATTATATGTCCAGGCATATCTCATTTTATTGTGTTTCATAGTTTTTGTGATTTTTCATATTGAAAGCTGTGGCAAACCTGTGTCAAGCAAGTCCATTGGTAACATTTTTCCAACAGCACATGCTCACTTCATGTTTTTGTCACTTACTAGTAATTGTCACAATATTTTATTTTTTCAATATTATTTTCTGTTATGATTGTATTAGCCAGGGTTCTCTAGAAGGACAGGACTAAGAGGATAGATGTATATATGAAAGGGAGTTTATTAGAGTATTGACTCACATGATCTCAAGGTAAATCCCACAATAAGTCATCTGCAAGCTGAGGAGCAAGGCAGCCAGTCCGAGTCCCAAAATCTCCAAAATAGTGAAGCCGACAGTGCAGCCTTCGGTCTGTGGCTGAAGGTCCTAGAGCCTCTGGCAAACCACTGGAGTAGGTCCACGAGTCCAAAAGATGAAGAACTGGGAGTCTGATATTCGAGGGCAGGAAACATTCAGCATGGTAGGAAGACGAAGGCCAGAAGATTCAGCCAGTCCGTCCTCCCACGTTCTTCTGCCCCTTTTGATCCTAGCCACCTTGGCAGCTGATTAGATGGTGCCCACCCAGATTGAGGGTGTGTCTGCCTCTCTCAGCCCACTGACTCAAATGTTGATCTCCTTTCAACACCCTCACAGACACACCCAGGTACAATACTCTGCATCCTTCAATCCAATCAACTTGACACTCAATATTAACCATCACAATGGTCATATGTAATCAGTAATCTTTGATGTTCCTAATAAAATTGTTTTGGGATTCCATGACACACATCCATATAAAAGAGTGAACTGAATTGATAATGTGTATCTTTTGACTGCTCCACTGACCACTATACCCTCATATCTCTCTTTACTCTCTGGACCCTTTATTTGCTGAAAGAAACAAATATTATAATATGCTGAAATTAGGTCAATTAGAAACTCTACAATGTTATACCTCTCCCACTTCAAAAAAAAAATTAAAAAAAAAAAACTAAAAATGATTAAGTTCAGTGACGAAGGCATGCTGAGAGCCAAGGTAGGCTAGATCTTTTGTGTCAGATAAGTAGCCAAGTTCCAACTGCAAAAGAAAAACTCTTGAAGGAAATAAAAATGCTGTTTTAGTGGACACGTAGATGATAAGAAAGAGAAACAGCCTTATTGCTGATATGGAGAATGTTTCAGTAGCCTGGATAGAAGATAAAACCAGTCACAACACTTCCTTAAGCCAAAACCTTAATGTAGAGCAAGGCTTTAACTCTTTTTATTCTATGAAGGGTGAGAAAGCTAAAGAAACTGAAGAAGAAAAATTTAAAGCTAGTAAAGTTTGGTTCCTGAGGTTTAATGAAAGAAACCATGTGCATAACACAAAAGTGCAAGTTAAACCTTGAAGTGTTGATGTAGATAACAGCATGTTATCCAGAAGGAGTAGCAAAGACGATCGATTGGTAAAAGTGATTACACTAAACAGCAGATTTTTTTCAGTGTTGATAAAACAGATTTATGTTGTCAGAAGATACAGTCTGGGGCATTCAGGACTAAAGAGGAGCAGTCAATGCCTGGTTTCAAAGCTTCAAAGACAGGCTGACTCTCCTGTAAGGGAGAACTTACAGTGGTGACTTTAAGTTGAAGCCAATGCTCATCATCATTCTGAAAATCCTAGAGACCTTAGAATTATGTTAAATCTACTCTGCCTATGCTTTCTAAAAACAGAGCAACAAAACATGGATGACAGTACATCTGCCTACAGCTTGGCTACTTTAAGCCCACTGTTGAGATCTACTCCTAAGAAATAAACATTTATTTCACAACAATACAGCTCATTGACAATGCATCTAGTCATCCAAGAGCTTTGATGAAGATGGAACAAGGAAACTAATGTTGTTTTCATGCCTTCTAACCAACATCCATTCGCTGTCTGTGGCTCAAGAATTTTAGCTTTCAAGGTTTATCATTCAACAAATAACCTTTTTAATACTAGAACTCTCATATATAGTAATTCCTCTGGGAAAAGAAAATTGACATCTTCTGGGAAGGTTTATAGATGCCATTAAGAGGTTATGTTATTCTCAGGAGTTGTTCAAAATATCAACATTAACAGGAGTTTAGAAAAAGTAGACTCCAAGCCTCATGGATGACTTTAAAGAGTTTAATAAGATCTATTATTTGATAGAACAAGGTGACTACAATCAACAATAATTTGTTGTACATTTTATAATAACTAAAAGAGTATAAGTGGATTATTTGTAACACAAAGAAAGGATTAATGCTGGAAGTGATGGATACCATATTTACCCTGAATGTGATTATTACAAATTACATGTCTGTATCAAAATACCTATGTACCCCATACATATATAAATCTACTATGTACCCACAATAAATAAATATTTTTAAATTAAAAACAAAACAATTTAGTGGGAGAGGTAAATGACAATGTGGAAGTAGGAAGAGAAATAGAATTGGAAGTAGAGCCAGAAGTTCTGACTGAATTGCTACAATCGAATGATAAAACTTCAATGGATGTAAAGTTGCTCCTTATGAATGAGAAAAGAAAGTTTTCTGAGATGGAATCTACCCTGGCAAAGATCCTTTGAAAGTCATTAAAAAAGATAAAATATAAACTTAGTAGATTATATAAACTACTAAGTTTATATAACTTAGAAGTTATAGTAGGGTCTTATATAAACTTAGTAGATAAAGCAGCAACAGGATTTGAGAGGACTGACTCAAATTTTGAAAGAAGTTATACTGCAGGTAAAATGCTTTCAAATTGCATCACATGCTCCAAAGACATCTTTCACGAAAGAAAGAGTCGATCAATATGGTAAACTTCATTGTTGTTTAATTTTTAAAAACTGTCAGTCTCCACCACCCCCCTCCAAAAAACAAACAAACAAACAAACAAACAAAAACGCAGTATACTTTTTTTCTCATCACAACATGGTACTTATTCTAAAATTGATCACATAATTGAAAGTAAAACACTCCTCAGGAAACGCAAAAGAACTGAAATCATAACAGTCTCTCAGGCCACAGCACAATCAAATTAGAACTCAAGATTAAGAAACTTACTCAAAACCTACATGGAAATTGAACAACCTGCTGCTGAATGGCTGCTGGGTAAATAATGAGATTAAGGCAGAAATTAAGAAGTTACTTGAAACTAATGAAAACAAAGAGACATTATACCAGAATATATGGGACTTAGCTAATACAGTGTTAAGAGGGAAATTTATAGCACTAAATGCCCACATCCAAAAGCTATAAAAATCTATAGACAACAACTTAACATCTCAATTAAAAGAACTAGAGAACAAAGAGTAAATAAAGCCAAAACTAGCAGAAGACAAGAAATAACCAAGATCAGAGCAGAACTGAAAGAGATAGAAACATGAAAAACCCTTCAAAAATCAATGAATCCAGGATCTGCTTTTCTGAAAAAAATTATTTGAATAGATAGACCACTATCTAGACTAATAAAGAAGAAAAGAGAGAAGAAGCAAGTAGACATAATCAGAAATGATAAGGAGGATATTACCACTGACCCTATAGAAATAGAAACAACAATCAGAAAATACTATAAACACCTCTATGCACATAAACTAGAAAATCTAGAAGAAACAGATACATTCCTGGATTCACACATTCTCTCAAGACTGAACCATGAAGAAATGGAATTGCTGAATAGACCAATAATGAGTTTGTAATAGAGGCAGTAATAAATAGCTTACTAACCAAAGAAAGGCCAGGACCAGATGGATTTACAACTGAATTCTACCAGAGGTGCAAGGAGGAGTTGGTACCATTTCTTTTGAACCTATTCCAAACACTTGAAAAGGAGGGGCACCTCCCTAACTCATTTTATGAGGCCAGCATTATCCTGATACCAAAACCTGGCACAGATACAATGAAAAAAAGAAAACTTGAGGCCAATATCTCTGAAGAACATCAATGCAAAAATCCACAATAAAATATTGACAAACTGAATCCAACAGCACATCAAAAAGCTTATGCACCACCATCAAATTGGCTTCATCCCCAGGATGCAAGTTTGGTTCAGTATACGCAAATCAATAAATGTAATTCATAACATAAACAGAACTAAAGACACAAACCACATGTTTATCTAAAATGGACACAGAGAAGTTCTTCAATAAAATTCAACATCCCTTCATGTAAAAACTCTCAGTAAACTAGGTGGTGAAGGAACATAGTTCAATATAATATATGTAACAAACGCACAGTCACTATCATATGGAATGGGCAAAAGATGGAAGCATTCCCCTTGAAAACCAGCACAAGACAAGGATACCCTCTCTCACCGCTCCTATTCAACACAGTACTGGAAGTTCTGGCCAGCACAGCCAGGCAACAGAAAGAAGTAAAAGGTATTCAAATAGGAAGAGAAGAAGTTAAATTGTCTTTGTTTGCAGATAACATGATCCTGTATCTAGAAAACCCTGTAATCTCAGCCCAAAAACTTCTTAAGCTAAAAAGAACTTCCACAAATTCTCAGAATACAAAAATCAATGTGCAAAAATCACTAGCATTACTATACACCAAAAACAGGCAAGCAGAGAACCAAATCATGAATGAACTCTCATTCACAATTGCTACAAAAAGAATAAAATACCTAAGAATACAGATAAGATGGAAAGTAAAGGACCTCTTCAAGGAGAACTACAACCCACTGCTCAAGGAAATCAGAGAGGACACAAACAAATGGAAAAACATTCCATGCTCATGGATAGAATGTATCAATATTGTGAAAATGGCCATACTGACCAAAGTAACTCATACATTCAATATTATTCCCATTAAAATACCATTGACATTTTTCACAGAATTAGAAGAAACTATTTTAAAATTCATGTGGAACCAAAAAAGAGCCTGTATAACCAAGACAATCCTAATCAGAAAGAATTCTGGTTGACAGAAGCTTGGAAGTGAGGGATATGGGGAGATAGTCAAAATTAAAATTGTAGAATAAATATGTTGTAAATATTTAATGTAGAGCGTGAGGACTATAGTTAATAATACTGTGTTATACATTTAAAATTTAATAATATGGCAGATTATAACTATTCTTATGACACACGTAGACACAGCTGCCTGACTTCAAACTGTACTACAAGCCTACAGCAACCAAAAAAGCATGGTTCTGGCACAAATACAGACACATAGACCACTGGAACAGGATAGAGAACTCAGAAATAAGACTGCACACCTACAAACATCTGATCTTTGACAAACCTGACAAAATCAAGCAATAGGGAAAGCCTTTCCTATTTAATAAATGGTGCTGGGAGAACCGGTTAGCCATATGCAGAAAATTGGTACTGGACCACTCCCTTACACCGTATGCAAAAATTAACTGAAGATGGATTAAAGACTTAGCAAAACCCAAAACTATAAAACCCCTTCAAGAAATCTAGGTGATACCATTCAGGACATAGGCACGGGGAGAGATTTTCTGACAAACGTGCCAAAAGCAATTGTAACAAAAGCAATTGTAACAAAAGCAAATATTGGCAAATATAATCTAACTAAACTTAAGAGCTTCTGCACAGTAAAATAAACTATCATCAGAGTGAACAGACAACCTACAGAATGGGAGAAAATCTTTGCAATCTGTCCATCTGACAAAGGTCTAATATCCAGAGTCTACAAGAAACTTAAATTTAAGAAAACAAAAACACAACTATAAAACATGGGCAAAGGGCATTAAAAGACACTTCTCTAAAGAAGACATTCAGGCACCCAAAGAACACATGAAAAAAAGCTCAACATCACTGATCACTAGAGAAATGCAAATCAAAATCCTAATGATATACTATCTCATATCAATCATAATTATGATTATTAAAAAGTCAAGAAACAACAGATGCTGGCGAGGTTGCAGAGAAAAAGGAACACTTTTACACTGTTGGTTGCAAGGTAAATTAGTTCAACCACTGTGGAAGACAGTGTGTTGATTACTCAAAGATCTAGAAGCAGAAATACCATGTAACTCAGCAATCCTGCTTCTGGGTATATACCCAAAGAAATACGAATTATTCTCTTATAAAGATACATGCACACATATGTTCATTGCAACACTATTTACAATAGCAAAGGCAGAAAATCAACCCAAATGCCCACTGATGATAGACTGAATAAAGAAAATCTGGTACATATACACCACGGAATACTATGCAGCTATAAAAGGGAGCAACATCATGTCCCTTGCAGGGACATGGATGGAGCTGGAAGCCTTATCCCCAGCAAATTTATAAGTGGGAGCTAAACAATGAGAACACATGAACACATGAGGAGGAACAGCACACACTGAGACCTGTTGCGGGTGGGGTGCAGCAAGTGAAGGGAGAGCATCATGACGAATAGTTAAGGCATGCTTGACTTAATACCTAGGTGATGAGTTGATCTGTGAAGCAAGCCATCATGGCATACGTTTACCTATGTAACAAACCTGAACAACCTGCTCATGTACCCTGGAACTTAAAAGTTGAAGAGGAAAAAAAAAAAAAAAAAAAAAAAAAAAGGAGGATAAGTGAAAGAGAAAAAAAAGAAAGAAAGAAAGAAAGAAAGAAGAAAGAAAGAAAGAAAGAAAGAAAGAAAGAAAGAAAGAAAGAAAGAAAGAAAGAAAGAAAGAAAGAAAGAAAATGTCACAGTCATCTGAGCCTTCAGCAACTGTGACCATGATC
The DNA here is from genome assembly GCF_024542745.1 of Macaca thibetana thibetana. Classification (NCBI taxonomy): domain Eukaryota; kingdom Metazoa; phylum Chordata; class Mammalia; order Primates; family Cercopithecidae; genus Macaca; species Macaca thibetana. The sequence continues at coordinate 48,922,517 of NC_065594.1, forward strand.
AGCTTGCTGCCTTCAACATTAAGGCAAGGCCCTCTACCAGCAAAAAAGATTCTGACTTGCTGAAGTCTCTCTGATGATCATTAGCATTTTTTAACAATAAAGTGTTTTTTCAAGTAATCTTTAATATTTTGTTGCAATTTTAACTGAAAAATAGCTATACATAGTATGTATTTATTTGATACAGTGTGATCTTAAAATATTTTAATTTTTGTGGGTACATATTAGATACGTATTTTATGTGGTATATGAGATATTTTGCTACAGGCATGCAATGCATAGTAACCACATTATTTAAAATGGGGTATCCATTTGCTGAAGCATTTATCTTTTGTGTTACAAACAATCCAGTAATACTCTTTTAATTATTTTAAAATTTACAATTAAAGTATTATTGGCCTCAGTCACTCTATTGTGCTCTCAAATACTAGGTCTTATTCATTCTTTCTAATTAATTTTTTGTTTTGTATTTATTAACCATCTCACCTCCTCCCCACCTACCCACTTTCCTTTCAAGCCTCTGGTAACCATTCTTCTACCCTCTATATCTATGTGTTCTATTATTTTGATTTTTAGATCCCACAAATTAGTGAGAACACGTGATATTTGTCTTTCCGTGTCTGGCTTATTTCACTTAGTATAATGACATCCAGTCCCATCCACGTTGTTGCAAATGATAGGATCTCATCCTTTTTTTACGTCTGAATAGTACTCCATTATGTATATGTTCCACATTTTCTTTATTCATTCATCCGTTGATGGACATTAGGTTACTTCCAAATTTGTGTTATTGTGAATGGTGCTACAACAAACATGGGAATGCAAATATCTCTTTTATATACTGATTTCCTTTCTTTTGGATATATACCAGAAGTGAGATTAGCAATAAAGTGTTTTTAATTAAGATATATACATTGGCGTGTATATATATACACACACACACAAACATATATATATACACTCTGTTTTAGAATAATAGTACACTTAATAGATTAGAGTATAATATAAACATAACTTTTATATGTCCTAGAACACCAAAATATTTGCATGACTCATTTTTTGGTAATACTTGCTCACTGCAGTGGTCTGAACCAAACTTACAATATTTCTGAGGCATGTCTGTAGTTGAGTAGTCTTTATCCAAAATAGTTGGTACTAGAGTGTTTTGGATTTCTGATTTTTAGAAATATTTTCAAATGTTTACATATACATGAGGAAATATTTTATGGATGGCTCCTCAGTATAAACGTAAAATTCATTTATGTTTAATGTATGAATTATACCCATAGACTGAAGGTAATTTTACACAATATTTTTAAGAATTTTATGCATAAAACAAAGTTTAATTAGTTTTTGTGTTTGTGTGAGATTTTCCAGTCCTGGTTTCATGTCAGTGTGCAAATATTTCAGATTTTGAAAGTTTGAAACTTAACTATAATACTTACTGTAGTACTATAATAATTTTTAGACATCTCCTTTTGCTATTAGGATGACCTGAAGTGTTGTATCATTTAAAACACTATTTAAGCCTCACGATCTCTGCATGAGCAATTTATATCTGAAGTAAATTATTTCTCACGGCAAAAAGTGATCTCTCCGTTTTATGTATTTTTCATGATGCTTAGTCCAATATTGTAAGCCTTGAATAATATCCTGAGATCCTTATGAAGTGCCACTAGTGATGCTGAAAGTGCTCCCAAATAGCAGAGAAAAGTCATGACATTATAAGTAAAAGTTGAGTTGCTTGATATGTACTGCATAGACTGGGGTCTGCAATTGTGGTTGTGCAGAGTTTCAGACAGACAATTCATCTTGTAAACAGACATGGTAAACTTACGGTATCAACAAATACAGTACAGTACAGTACTCTAAATGTATTTTCTCTTCCTTATGATTTTATTAATATCCATGTCTTTTGTCTACACTTAATTTATTGTAAAAATACTATATATAATACAAATAACATACAAATTACAAGTTAATCTATTTTTTTTTTTTTTTGAGACGGAGCCTTGCTCTGCCGCCCAGGCTGGAGTGCAGGGGCCGGATCTCAGCTCACTGCAAGCTCCGCCTCCCGGGTTCACGCCATTCTCCTGCCTCAGCCTCCCGAGTAGTTGGGACTACAGGCGCCCGCCACCGCGCCCGGTTTTTTTTTTTTTTTTTTTTTTGTATTTTTTAGTAGAGACGGGGTTTCACCGTGTTAGCCAGGCTGGTCTCGATCTCCTGACCTCGTGATCCGCCCGTCTCGGCCTCCCAAAGTGCTAGGATTACAGGCTTGAGCCACCGCGCCCGGCCAAGTTAATCTATTTTTTATGTCATTTATAAGGCTTCCACTCAACAGTAAGCTATTAGTAGTTAAGCTTTCAAAGAGCCAAAAGTTATATGTGGATTTTTTTTTTTTTTTATTGTGCAGGGCATCAGCATTGTTTACCTTTGCATTATTCAAAGGTCAACTACACACACACACACACACACACACACACACAATTTAAAATTCAATATTATTCCAATTCAAAAGGGAAGAAAATTACGTCATCTATGACAACAGGTATACACCTGAAAAATTACGCTAAGTGAAATAAACTAGGCATAGAAAGAAAAACTGCATGATCTCACTTATATGTGGATTCTAGTATAGCCAAATTCATGGAAGTGAAAAGTAGAATACTGGTTGATCAAAGTTTGGAAGTGAGGGATATGGGGTGAGAGTAAAAATTAAAATTGTAGGATAAATAAGTTGTAAATATTTAATGTATAGCATGAAGGCTATAGTTAATAATATACTGTATTATACACTTAACACTTAATAATATAGTAGATTGTAACTATTCTTATGACACACATAGACACAAAACACACACCCAAAATGGTAACTATGTAAATAAATGGATATGTTAACAAGCCTGACTGTAGTAACCAGTTCACTATGTGTATGTATATCAAAACACTGTGCTGCATAGCAAATATATATATAAAGTATATGTAAGTATTAACATATAAACATATTTTCTATATTTGTAAGTTTTAAAGAATTTCTCAGGAGTGTTATCTATAGTGCTTCTTACTGATTAAGGGATAGATTTTATAGCTAGTACAAAAATCAAAACAAGAACTAAACACAAACAGGCACATACAAACATACATGATTTGGAAAAAGTAGGTTCACAGTAAGATTGCGTTACATAATGAATAAATCAACTTATGTCAACCTCAAAAACTTAATATTAATTTGCCAGGGTACAAAACAAAATTGAATTTATAATTCATAAATTACTATAATTATAAATGTATCACTTATAAGATGAAAAATAAAAGAAAAACTTAGCAGCAGTTTTGTTTTCGTTTCCCCCATACATAGATGTCAGTGACCATTCTGATTAGTATATAATATTAAGTTTATTTGATGCTGAAATAATACATTTCATAACAATTTTTAGAAGCAAATAACCTGGGAAATTGTATCTCCTATACCCTGTGTATGTGGTATTGTAACTGTGGCCTCATTTAATTATTTTACTGTTAGGTTTATATAATTTTACATGTAAAAAATCTTGTAAAATATAAATTTTAAGTGAAGAAAATTTTTTAAAAATCAAATACACAAAATCATATATTAGTCTAAATTAATATATAATACATAAATAAAATTATTGAAAGATTAATTTTAAATAAAAAACAAAAAAACTTTTAAAAAACTAATAAGTGTTACAGAAAGATAGTGATGGCAACTGCTATAGTTTTTAATCTTCTTGTTTCTTCTAATAAAATGAAAATATCAGAGAATTTGGATACTAGAAACAAAACTGTTGGACTGTATCTACAACAAAAGTACATAACAAGCTATATCTATGAACATTCAAATACACACATCGAAGGAAAAGGAACATGTTTTCATGATATCAGCATCTGTGTGGAGAGAAGATTCAAAAAAGTGGTGGACATACTTGACAAGAGAGAAACTGCAGATTAGCCAACAGATTCTCTTTGGAAAGTAGAGTAAACCTGTTTACACAACTAAAACTGGACTGCCTTCACTTCAGGATGAGTGCAAGAATCCACAGTGAGGTTCGAATTGTCTAAAAAAATATATAGTTCCATGAAATCTCAAAACCAGTCATTACCCGCTCATTTGGAAAGGTGTCCCATATTATACTGCAGGGAAATTGTTGGAGATAGAATCCTGTTGGTGCCATAAAGACACAAAAAAGAGTAAAGAAAGAGTCACTCAATAGCAGAGAGTGGGATCCCAAAAGATAACTGAGAGGTCTTAGGAAATCAGAGGCCACAAATTTTAACACTTTATAAATAGAACCAAAGAGGTAATTGTAAAGCTATGAATCTATAAAAGGCATTGAAACACATACTTCGTTCCAGTAAATCAGAAAGGCAAATTACACATCAAAAGGAATAATACAAAGGATTGCTATTGAATCAAATACAAGGTTATTATAATAAAATAAGGAATAAGGACTAGAATAATATTATTTCAAATAATAAAATTATGTCAGGAAACATTCACACAAACAGAAACAAAGTATAGCTTTAATATTTCAAAATGAGCTGAAATAAAGTAAGAAAAATATTAGAGCACATAGAAAAATTAGTAAATCTGAAAATAAGATATCAGAATGGGGTGGAAATTAGAGACACAAAAAGTCACTTCACAAATGAAAACTTACTAGAACACAAGAATTTTAAAACACAGCAGGTAATGCATTAACAGAATTAGAAAATAATAAAAGAATACATAATTTTTGTAAATGAAACAATTAGAGAAACACACAATATATAGAAGCTAAAATTATGATAAAATAAAGCCAACAAAATACAACAAACATTTGACTCTATGCAGTACAGGTGGTTACTTTGCGGACTTTTCACTTACCTCATTTGTATCATAATTTTTCAATCACACCTTTAGATTCTACATTTAAAATGAAGGAAATAATGAGACCCAGATATTACAAGCAAATTACATATTTTGTTTTTATTGTTAACAAAGGTTTATTATTAAAAGTTTTGATTATAAAACAGTTAACACAATTTTGCAGTGAATACTCATATCCCACCATCTAAATTCTACAAATAAAGTTTTACCTCATTATTTCAATAGACATAGCCCACCTATCTGTCCTTCAATTTATCTTATGAATTATTAGTTTCAAAATTCGGACATCAGTTTACTTTTCCCAAATGCTTCAGCATGTGTATAAATAGTAAGAAATCAATATATGGTAATAGTCCTTTTATTTTGTGTATTTGAGGTGATATTTACAAAGAAATGCACAAGTCTTAAGCTACCCTTTTAATGAATGTTGACAAATTCAAAACCTCTGTAGCTCCAACCTTTATCAAAATATAAAACATTTTAATCACATCTGAAAGATTTATCATGGCCACTTCTCAGAAGCAACAATTGTTATAGATATATATGTATATGTACATACACACCGTGGGTAGAAGTGATAGATACAGGAGGCAGAGGAATTCTAGGCCGAAAAAGGGTGGGGTCCCAAACGAAGACCCCACCCTCAAATCTAAAACCGCAGCCCAAAGTGTGAACATGCATTCACGTTTTCTCATTTGAATGTTGCCTTTTCCAAAACCACCCGTGGCCCACTCTGCCCCATACCCTGTTCCCATTAAAACCCCTGACCTGGAGTTCTAGACCAGCCTAATCAATATGGTGAAACCCCGTCTCTACTAAAAATACAAAAATTAGCTGCGAGTGGTGGAGGGGGCCTGAAGTCCCAGCTACTCGGGAGGCTGAGACAAGATAATTGCTTGAACCCCTTGAACCCGGGAGGCAGAGGTTGCAGTGAGCCAAACAAAAAACAAAACAAAACAAAAAAACAAAGCAAAAACAAACAAAAAAGTTACTTGAATGGCAGAGAGCAGAGCAGAGAAGAGAAGAAGCAATTGGACATCTGGTCATGGGAGACTGTGGTTTCATATCAGAGAGAAGCAGCATGATTTCAGAGGGACAGCTTCTTGATGGTGTTTCAGAGAGGATTCTAGGGAAAGATCACCTTCACTCTCCATTCCCCTTCCAGCGCCCTTTCCCACTGAGAGCCACTTTCATCTGCGTTAAAATCCTCCATATTCACCACCCTTCAATTTGCTCCTTTGGCCTGATTTTTCGTGGATGCCGAAAAAGAGCTCAGGTGACATGAGTGTGAACTAAAGGCTGTCACACTGACTTTCTGCTCTCACTGGTGGAAAGCAAGTGCCTCACGTGAAAAGGCAGAGAGCCCACTGAGCTGTTTAACACCTAAGCTGTCCACGGATGGCAAAGCTAAAAGAGCACACTGTCACACATGCCCTCTGAGGCTTCGGGAGTCACGGGTACTTCCCCTTAGATGCTGCCATGCGGCCCATACAAGAATGTTGCTCCTGCCGATGCCCAAAAGCGCTCACCCTAGCTCCTGCACGCACTCACCTTCATGCTCCCCTTTCCATGAGGGGTTGAGAGAAGCAGGCTAAGTGAGGCACCCGTGTCCTGAGGCGCAGAGGTGTCAGGGAAAATGTCCTGTTTCCGAAGGTTTGGAAGTTCATTGTGATTTTTTTTTTTTTTAAATTAGATAAATACTATGATGAGTATTAATGCATGCATACAGACAGGACTCTCATAACCATAGAAATTGCTGATCTCTAACAGTTTGGGAAAAATCTTAGGAGTATAAATTATATTAAGAGGTTTTGATTGTTTAATTATTTTCAGTTTATAGTCATTACATAACATTTTTATATTTCTCTTTAAATGATTATGAATATGAAGGCAAAAATAATACAAAAAAAAACACATGTGGGTGATAAGGGTACATTTTTTAGCTTGCTAGCAAACATTTTATAGCATCAATGTCCATTCTTGCTTTTATTACTACTTATATTTTATTATCCTTTGAACCTTATAGGCAAGCACATATTTTTTCCCAGTAAATGACTGAAAAGAAATAGCTAATTTAGTGGACAAATATAAAATAAAAATTCTATTTATATCCAAATCTTTGCTCACAGTAACAACTGGCATACATATATAACCCTGCACACTGCTATTTCAAGCTAATATATCAAATTTTATCATTAAAACTTCAGGAACAACATTGGCCTTACCATGTACATTATGACAGGGAATTTCATCTTTACTTGTGTGACCATATAATTTAATGAAACTTTTATGTCCAATTTACAAATAGGAGAAATCTGCTTGAACACCTTTTTGAAATAATGAAGTTACTGTCAATTTTGACTTTGTGTCTGTCAGGCTCCCTGAGGTATAAATGCTCACTTCCATGGAAACATTAAATGGACTATTAGTAAAATTCCTGAGAATTTGAGTTATAGTGATTGTGCCATAGATTATTTTGTCCCAAATTGTAGCAGATTAAACTATTCTAAAGTTTATTTTTAATTGAGTAAAGCTTATATTCAGTAAAATAAGATAGTTTGTTTTATCAATAAACAATGCAACAAAAATGCAACAAAACCTATCAAGGAAGCACATTAACTTTTGAAATTATAGTCAGATCTAAGTGGTCAGCACCACTGGCTATATTGTGGATCCCATGGAATTACTTCTACAGCATTGTCCTGTAAGTAAGGTAACATGATCTATGAAAGACCCCCCCACCAAGAGTCACACATGTTATTTAACTTTGAAACCCAAATGAACTGACATATTTTATTGAAATGGAACAAGATAGCATATTAATATAACAATTCAGTACAACCAATAAATGACAGAAAAAAAATGATTTTAAACTGCCAATCCAGACAATTACTACTAAATGAAATTCATCGTCAATCACATAAATACTCGGGATATTTTGAGCAAATTAAACATTCTGAAATATTTTTGATTGTTTGTTTTAGAAATACTTTATTACTTTGAACATATAAGTCTGACTAGAAACAAGGGAAATATACAGCTTTCTGTTTCTCCTTATGTTCCTTTTGCCTAGAGAACTATCTGCTTATTCAGAACTACATATTTGTAAGAAGTCAAATTACTAGCCATAAAAATCAGATATATTGTCTTCTATTTTTAAGATTTATTGCATAGTTATTGCATAACATATGCATGTTTATTAATTAGAAATATTAATCTAATAAAAACTTTATGTGAGTATAACTATTTTAAAATATTATTACATCATACTACTATTAATTTATAGCTGAAATTCTATAGGTTTGGAAGAAATAAAGAAGGTACTTTTTTTCCAAACAACTTTAACGTTAAACATTTGGAAAGATTATTAGAAACTTTTGCTTGTAGTAAAAGTTCAAGTGATTTAAAACATATTTCAAGTAATAGGTTTTAAACTGAGGTGTCAAAATTGTGGATAATGAATCTATAATTTTATTAACATTAACTGTGGAAATCATTATACAATAGATTTATTCAGAAATCTTCAAATGATTAAACACCAATATATTAAAATTTGCTAGATTTTGTATAATATATTTGCATTTATGTATTACATATTAACAAATGACTATATATGTGTGAATGTACAGTTAGAATTGAAAGGGAAATAAAATGACTCACTACTCATTTGAAAAGAGTCTTAAATTTGTAATTTCAAAATACAAATTAAAATTATGATGACCTAGTTTTTACTTATGTGAATAGCAAAGACAAAAATGATAAAGAGTTAAGGACACTTCAAGTAAATGAAGAAATGAAAAAAAAAACAGGTATTTCACGAATTCCAGGTGGCAGTAAAAGTACTAAAAAGTATTAAATATTAAAAGTATTAAATATCTTTGGAGAAAAAGTTGGCAATATCTGCTTTAAAATGTTAATTTGTAGTATTGGTAAATTTATACTCTAGATATAAACTTGCAAATATTAGGAAATACATATTTTTAAAAGCTATCATAGTATTGTTTGATTTTTTATTTGTTTGTTTGAAACAGAGTCTTGGTCTGTTGCCCAGGCTAGAGTGCAGTGGCCCTATCTCATTTCTGCAAGCTCTGCCTTCCAGGTTTGAGCTATTCTCCCACCTCAGCTTTCCGAGTAGCTGGGGCTACAGGCTCGGGTCACCACGCCTGGCTAATTTTTGTATTTTTAGTAGAGACAGGGTTTCACCATGTTGGCCAGGCTAGTTTCAAACTCCTGAACTTGCCTGCCTCGGCCTCCCAAAGTGTTTGATAATTTATTAATGTACAACCATTTGTCTAGTTATGTATAATAAATTATTTCAAGATAAAGTTATAGTAGTTAATACTTCAATAGAATTGAAACTCCATGTAGTCTATTCTGTGAATCATAACCTATTAAGAAAAAAAGTAGTTAGCAAGGAAAAACAGGCAATATAGTATTAAGCACATAACTATTTACACACCCTTCAGTCCCAACCCATCCCTACACAGTACTATATTTTTAAATGAATAGATGACCTCAGGAAATTCAGAAGAAAATATTAGATCTTGGCTGGTATGGTTGCTTCTGCTATAGAAAGTTGTGTACCTAATGGACAGTGATATTTTTTACTTATTTTCTATTGTTTACATTCCCCTCTAAACATGTGTGTGTGTTTATTATGTGTGTGCATGTGTTTAACAAGGGATAAGCATTGTTTATTTGAAAAATTAGAAAAATTACAATTGGGCCAGGGTCAGTGGCTCACACCTCTAATCCCAGCACTTTGGGAGGTCGAGGCTAGCAAATCACTTAGCTCCAGGAGTTAGAGATGCTTTGCCCATATGGTGAAACCCTGTCTCTACTAAAAATACAAAGTTTAGCTAGGCATGGTGGCACACACCGTAATCTCAGCTACTCAGGAGGCTGAAGAGAAAGAATTGCTTGAGCCCAGGAGGCAGAGGTTGCAGCGGATATGGCGCCAGTGTACTCCTGCACTCCAGCCTGGGCAACAGAGCTAGACTCTGTCTCAAAAAAAAAAAAAAAGAAAGAAAGAAAAATTACTACAGTAAATTTGTATGTGTTGTCTATGTTTTTCTGGGGAATGGCAGAAAATACGACTTATTTGATATTCGTATGTAAGATGGATTATTAAAAATAAGCACATAATTAAATTAACTATGTCAGTAGAAATGTCATTTTGTTACATTAAATATGTTACATATTTTTAAATATGTCAAGCAATTACAGAAATGAATATATGTTAAAAATTGAAATAAACAAAAAAATTACATCAAAATGTCACAGAGCTCCAAATATTCTTTTTAACTTGGTAGTATATAAAGTGCAATGTTTAAATGTAATAAAAATTAATTTGCAATGTATTATTCTAATCTCCAAATGATTTATCTTGCTGTCTTAACAACAGAGTTAAACAGTTATATAATTACTGATTATCATGAAAACATGGCCTTAATTAACAATAAAATTGACTTGTGTACGTGTAAGAATCAGTAAATCTGTAGTATTTAATAAAGACAAAACACAAAAGCAACTCATTCTGGCTGAAATATGTCCCTGGTGGAATAATTTAACGGCATTTAAAATTTACTAGTCATTGTGCTTTCCCCTATAAAAAATATTAATTAGTTGATTAAAGAGAAATTTACACAAAATTAGAGTCAAACATTCTGTACTATAGAATAAATAGATAGAACTGGTAAGAATAGAATAGCTGTTTTTGAAACATGCAATGACAGTGATAAATTTTTGGAAAGTTTATTGACTAAATAAATAAATATATTGATAACAGCATGTGTTGCAAATGCAGATATGTAAAACAGCATAACATTACGAACTATAGAATATGTATATTGTGTGTTCTAACAAACTTGAAATTTTTGAGGAAATATGCAGACATACATATACATCCACTCATTTGTACACCATGTGAATCATATGCAGGAATTAGTATTTATACAAACATAATTTATATTATAAATCATTGACATAATCTAATTATTCAATCATAGAAATAAGCTAAACATAGTATGATACATATATAAATGAGAAAAATAAAGAGACTTTAGAGTAATGCTGTAGAATAATTGAAATAATTTTCCTAAATATTCATATAGTTCAAAAAATATATTCATAATAGCTTCATTTAAAGATAGATACAGATATATAGTATATTTTAAAATCTGAATAAATGTATATCATAATAATAGCAATTACATGATTTGATGTTGGATATACATATTGTATAAATCTTTTAAAAATGTTTTATTACATAGATTAAATCATAACAAATAAATTTAAAAAATAGATGCAGAGTTTTTTTGCTCTTGTAGACTATACCTTTAATTTTGTCACAAACTATTTACCTGCCTGTTAATTGGCTTGACAGCCAGTTGTTACTTTAAATGGCATGCCTCTTGTGAAAATGCTTATCCTCTCTGACTTATCTGATCATTAGTTCCCTAACAATTTACTAACAATGCTGAAATGAATAAGCATAGGCTCACTCATTTTATTCATGTAATTGTAACTTACTGAAATAAATTAAATTATTCACGGGATGTCTTCTCATCACTTCCAACTGCTTTGTTTTGTCTTAATGACTAGGAGCTTAGATATTTGCATTTGTACAATGAAAAAGCAAATGAATAACAGCAAAACATTTCAATAAAGCTAATTTATTTACCCTCTAAATAGTAAAAACAAACCATAGGTGAAAAATACTTACTGTTGTTTTTCGCCCATTATGGCACCTTTACTCAGTTTCCTGAATCATATGCTATATGACTAATTGATTTAATATTCAGCAAATATACATTTCCAATGTATAAAATAAATCAGAAACTGTGATAACTACATTAAACAAAAAAATAAATTGCATAAACTTCCCTATACTCAAAGAGAAATAAGAATATTTATGTTGTTTGGAAAAAAAGCCATTATATTTAGCTCATCAGAATCTTTGTAAGTGTATGCTTGGAAATGATGAGGAAAGGTGAAAAAAGCAAGAATGCTTGTAATCCAAAGGGAATGGAAAATGTGTAACCTAGACCCATAAAATAGAATTGCAAAGAACATATGAAAAAGAGTAATTTCTAAGAAATGAGATTGAAAAAGATATCAGGAATTATGTCATGGATAAATTTTCCTGCAGCCAAGTATATCTAAATATACGTAAACAATTAGGAGACACTGAAGTGAAATTTGGGTGGGAAAATAAAAATTCTATTTGCAATTTAAAAAAGAATTCTGGAACATGGAAGGCATAACTTATCTAGATGCCTGAGAGTTGTACACCCAAAATCTGGATATAAGTATAATAATTGTAATATTTAATCTTAGCTCAAAGAAAAAAAAATACACAGGGTGTTGAAAACCACTGACGTTACAAATGCAGGATGTGCAGTAAGATGCCTTGAAACCACCAAAAGGAAAAGATCAGTTTTGAAGTTACTAAAAGTTCTCCTTTTCAGAGCATTGCCACTGTTGGATCTGCTTTGCAGCTCCGTGAGAAAGACCTATTTAGAGGGCATTTTTTGTTATGAGTTTGAACTCAGAGCTCCTTTTGGGGAAAAGTCTTATTTCAACAGCATTTGTTGGAAATAATCAGATGCTTTATATCTGGTGGTGTGATAGCTGGTGGCACAATCTAAAGACTGGTCAAAACCTAAAAGTAATTTCAAAGAAACCAGATGTTGACAGAGAGAGTTTTAAAAAGCTCTGAGATTTTTCTGGTTATTCTAGAGAGCCATATTCCAGTGCAGGGCTGTGTGCATGCCCAAGAAAGACCTGAGTGGGTTCCAATTATTCAGCTTTGGCCAATATTGAGATCCCTCACAAGTAAGAATTTAACACTGAGGCAGAGTTGTTAGCTGAAAGGAGTTAAATGTATGTCCAAATTCATACACAGAGTTACTTGGTGAAGAGTGAAAGGCTTATTGGTTTAAGGCATTTAAGAAAAACTCTGGACACCATTAGCTGAGAGTTAGCTAACCAAGCAGTGGCTTCAGTGATTACAAATTACAGAGGAAACAAACTATAGCATCAGCCCAAGGAAGTCACACACACACACACACACACACACACACACGAAAGAGTTACTACATCAGCTGCAGCACTACCACCACCAACAATAAAACAGCAATAACAAGCCCTGGAATGAGGAGTCATCTCATATCCAGAGCTGTCATTTTATATTAACCTAAGTATTCATTTTTTACATGAAATACAAATTGCGAAAATAAATAGGGAAGTACACTTCCAAGATACCAAAAAAGAAAAAAAAAAAATCCATAGAAATTGTTTCAGAAGGAACATAGATGCAAGAACTAGATGGATATATTAAATCAGCCATTATCAATGAACTCAAAAAATAAAAAAAAAATCTGAGTAATTAAATAAAAATATGGTAACAATATTTCACAGAATAGATAACATCAAAAAAGAAAAATAAACATCTACAATTTTGAAGTTTAAGATAATAAGTGAAATACAAAAGTCATTAAAAGGGTACAAGAGCAAATTTGAACTGACAAAAGAAAAATTAATGAAATTCAAAGTAAGTTAATTGAGACCATTCAGTTTGAGAAAGAGAAAAATAACTGGTGAAAAATAAACAAAACCTCAGAGATCTATAGAACCTCGTGAATTGTAACAATATACAAATAAAGATGGATTAAAGATATAAATGTAAGACCTCAAACTATAAAAAATCTTAGACAAAAACTGAGGAAATTCCATTCTTGACATTGGCCTTGGCAAAAAATTTTTAACTATTTTCCCAAAAACAACTACAAAAAAAAAAAAAAGAAAGAAAGAAAGAAAGAATCCTGACAAGTTGGACGTAATTAAAAAAAAGAACTGCTCAGCAAGAGAAAGAATCAAGAGAGTAGACAGACAACCTTTAGAATGGAATAAAATATTCACAAACTATGCATCCGACAAAAGTCTAATATCTAGAATTTATAAAGAAGTTAAATCAACAAAAAAAAAAAGAAAAATGGGCAAAGTTCACAGACATATACATGGCAAAAAACATGAAAAACTCATGTTTTTTGGCTCAACATCACTGATGGTAAAAGAAATGCAAATAAAAACCATGATGAAATACTATGTCACACCAATCAGAATGACTTTTATTTATTTATTTACTTGTTTATATTTAAGCTTTTATTTTAGGTTTGGGGTACACGAGCAGGTTTGTTACAGAGGTAAACTTGTGTCACCAGGGTATTTTGTACAGATTATTTCATCACCTAGTTACTTGGCCTAGTAACGAATAGTTTTTGTTTTTGTTTGTTTGTTTGTTTGTTTTTTCCTATTTTTCTTCCTCCTCCCACCCTTTACCCTCAACTAGGTCCCAGTGTCTATCATTTCCCTCTTTGTATCCAAGTGTTTTCATCATTTAGCTTACACTTATAATGACAATATGTGGCATCTGGTTTTCTGTTCCTGCTTTAACTTGCTAAGGACAATAGCCTCCACTTCCATCTATGTTACTGAAAAGGACATGAGCTTTTTTTTGTTTTTGTTTTTGTTTTAATGGCTGCATAGTATTCCATGGTGTATGTGTACCACCTTTTCTTTCTCCGGTGTGCCATTAACGGGCATTTAGGTTGATTCCACATCTTTGCTATTGTAAATAATGCTGCAATATACATATGAGTGCATGCGTCTTTATGTCAGAATGGCTTTACTATATTGTGTATATATCCAGAAATGGGATTGCTGGGGAGAATGCTGTTTGTGTTTTTAGCTCTTTGAAGAATAACAGCACTGCTTTCCACAGTGGTTGAACTAATTTACACCCCCATCAATAGCTTATAAGCATTGCCTTCTCTCTGCAACCTCACCAGCATCTGGTATTTTTTGACTTTTAAATACAAAATGGCTATTATTAAAAAGTCAAAAAGCAACAAATTCAGGAAAGGCTTCGGAGAAAAGGTAACAACTTATACATTGTTAGTGGGAATGCAAATTATTTCAGTACATGTTGAAAGCAGTTCAGAGACTTCTCTAAAAACGTCAAACAGAGGTACTGTTCAACCTAGCAATCCTATTACTGCGTGAATACCCAAAGAAAAATAGATAATACCAGAAAGACACATTTACTCATGTTTATCATCAAAATATTCACAATAGTCAATGCATGGAACCAACCTCAGTGCCCTTCAATGGTGGACTGAATATTAAAAATGTGGGACATATATAGCCTGGAATTGTATGCAAGCATAAAAAAATTAAAATCATATCCTTTGCAACAGCATGAATGGAGCTGGATCCATAATCTTAAGTGAATTAATTAAGGAACAGAAGACCAAATACTCCATATTTTCACTCATAAGTGGGAGGTGAACATTGAGAACACATTGGCATAAACATAAAAACAATAGACACTGCAGACTATTAAATGGGGGAGGATTGGTGGGGGCTATGGTTTGAAAAACTGCCTATGGTGTACTATGCTCACTACCTAAGTACAGTATACTCATGTAACACTCCTGCACATGTTCTCCCTCTATCTAAAATAAAAGTTGAAATTAATGAAAAATAAATAAATAATAAAATGATTTGATAATATATACTATGCAAAGTGTAATAAAAAGAATGCTGAAAATATTATATTCATATCCAACAAAATATACTTTCAGGCAATAAAATTGCTGGAGACAAAGAAGGACATTTTATAATATTAAAATAGTAAATTCATCCTGAAGATATGATACTTATAATCACATATACTGATAGTAACATCTATATTGGTCCGTTCTCACATGGCTATGAGGAATACCCAAGACTGGGTAATATACAGAGGAAAGAGGCTTAATTGATTCACAGTTCCACATGGTTGGGGAGGCTTCAGGAAACTTACAATCATGGCAAAAGACACCTCTTCACAGGGCGGAAGAAGAGAGAATGAATGCCATCAGGGAAAATGTCAGACACTTATAAAATCATCAGATCTCGTGAAATTCACTCACTATTATGAAAACAGTATGGGGGAAACGGCCCCCATGATTCAATTACCTCCACCTGGTCCCTCTGACAACAGGTAGGGATTAGGGGGACTACAATTCAAGATAAGATTTGAGTGGGGACACAGCCAAACCATATAAACAACATTTCAGATGTTATTAAACTTAACTAAAAATTTGATGGACAAAATAGACAACTCAACAATAATTTGAGGGAATTTCACGCCCCACATTTAATAGTGGTAGAATAAATAGGCAGTTCACCAAGGAAATGCAAAATTTAAACAACTTGATAAAACATTTAACTAATAGACATATGTAGAACACTAGACCCAATGACAGCAGAATAAACATTATTCACAAGCATACATTATTGGGGAAAACCCCACCCCCAATATTTAACGTGGGTTCTTTTCTATTTCCCTAAGCATCTCAGTTGGTTTGAGAAATAAAGGGAAAGAGTACAAGAGAGAGAAATTTTAAAGCTAGGTGTCCGGGGAAGACTTCACATGTCGGCAGGCTCCGTGTGCTCCCTGAGCCCTAAAACCAGCAAGGTTTTATAGCGATTTTCAAAAAGGGAGGGAGTGTACCAATAGGGTGTGGGTCACAGAAATCGCATACTTCACAAGGTAATAAAATATCATAAAGCAAATGGAGGCAGGGTGAGATCACAGGACTACAGGATGGGGCGAAATTAAAATTGCTAATGAAGTTTCCGCACACATTGTCATTGATAGCATCTTATCAAGAGACAGGGTTTGAGAGCAGACAACCTGTCTGACCAAAATTTATTAGGTGGGAATTTCCTCATCGTAATAAGCCTGGGAGCTCTACAAGAGACGGGGGCTTATTTCATCCCTTCAGCTTCAACCATAAAAGATGGCCACCTCCCAGGGGGCCGTTTATAGACTTACCCTCACGGCACATTCTCTTTCTCATGGATGTTCCTTGCTGAGAAAAGAATTCAGCAATATTTCTCCTATTTGTCTTTGAAAGAAGAGAAATATGGCTCTGTTCCATCTGGCTCACCAGCAGTCAGAGTCCAAAGTCTTATCTCTCTTGTTCCCTGAACATTGCTGTAACACAATCATCACAGGGTTCTGAGGTGACATACATCCTCCTCAGCTTACAGAGATGATGGGATTAAGAGATTAAAGTAAAGACAGGCATAGGCACTCACAAGGATATTGATTGGAGAAGTGATGTGCCTATGAAATCCTCACAATTTATGCTCAGAGATTGCAGTAAAGACAGGCATAAGAAATTATAAAAGTATCAATTTGGGGAACTAATAAATGTCCATGAAATCTTCACAATTTATGTTTTTCTGCCACGGCTTCAGCTGGTCCCTCCATTTGGGGTCCCTGACTTCCCGCAACAATATGTGGAACATCATTTAGAATAGATTATATGCTAGATAACAAAGCAAGCCTTCATGAGTTTCAAAAGCATTGACCATATAATTATGCTCTCAAGTCAAATTGGAATAAAAAAATCAATAACCTAAGAAAATACAACAAATTCACAAAAAGTAGATATTTGGTAACACATGTCTAAATAAACAATGGGTTAGATGTAAATCATATGGAGAAGCATAAAACACTTCGAGATAAATAAAAAGGAATGTACATCATACCAACTCTTATGGAAAGCATACATAGGTACAAACGCATACATTAAAAAAGAAGAAAGATGTCAAACCAGTAAGGTGACATTTTCACGATGAACTAGAAAAAAGAACAGACTAAAACCAAAGCAATCTCAAAATGAAAAAAAAAAAAATTATAAACATTAGAGCAAAAATTGATGAAATAGAAAAGAAAAGTAACATTAGGGGAAATCAAACAAAGTAAAAGTTGAATTTTTATAAATATCAACGAAAGCAATTAATCTTTAGCTAGACTGGCTGAGAAAAATATCAAAACAATAATTTTAAAAAAAGAGATGACACCATTCCCTAAAATATGGAAAGAAAGAGAAAGCATTGCTTACAACCATGAAAAAAAAAAAAAAAAAAAAAAAATTACAGGAGAATTCCGTGAACAATGATATACCAACAAACCATGTAATTAAGATGGTAATATAGAATGAAAAAAAAAAAAAATAGAAAACCACGTTACCAGAACTGACTCAGAAGAACTAAACAGTTAGTTTAGTTATAAATAAACAATTGTTTATTTATAAATATAAATATATAAATATATTTAAATATATATAAACATATAAAATATATAAATTTAAATATAAACAATTGTTTATTTATAACTAAACTAATAAATAAACAATTAATTTATTAAAATTAATTTAATGTTAATAAAAATTAAAACTATAGAGTTAGTAATTTAAAACGTCACCTACAAGTCAAACAAACAAACAAAAAAAAAAAAAATATAAAAAAATCTCAGATGGCCATACTGGAAAATTCTACTAAAGTTTTAGTAGGAATTAATACTAATCATTCACAAACGCTTTCAGAAAATAGAAGAGGAAGAGATGCTTCCAAAGCGATTTTTTTTGACGCCAGTATGCTATCCCAGACACAGACATTATAAAAACAAAGACATAAAGAAAAAACAGATCCCAAAATTTGTTTAAAAAGTGGATACATGGGGAATAGGAACAGCTCCAGTCTCCAACTACAGCGCGAGCGACACAGAAGACCAGTGATTTCTGCATTTTCAACTGAGGTACTGGGTTAATCTCACTAGGGAGTGCCAGACAATTGGTGCTGGTCAGCCGCTGGAGCCCGACCAGCAAGAGCTGAAGCAGGGCAAGGCATCGCCTCACCTTGGAAGAGCAAGGGGAAAGGGAATCCCTTTTCCTAGGCAGGGGAACTGAGACACACAACACCTGGAAAATCGGGTAACTCCCACTCCAATACTGTGCTTTAAGCAAACAGGCACACCAGGAGATCATATCCCAGACCTGGCCGGGAGGGTCCCACACCCATGGAGCCTCCCTCATTGCTAGCACAGCAGTCTGTGATCTCGCCGCAAGGCAGCAGCGAAGCTGGGGGAGGGGTGCCCGCCATTGCTGAGGCTTAAGTAGGTAAACAAAGCCCCTGGGAACCTCGAACTGGGTGGAGTTCAAAGCAGCTCAAGGAAACCTGCCTGTCTCTGTAGACTCCACCTCTGGGGACAGGGCACAGTAAACAATAACAAAAGCCAAAAGCAGCAGAAACCTCTGCAGACGCAAATGACTCTGTCTGACAGCTTTGAAGAGAGCAGTGGATCTCCCAACATGGAGGTTGAGATCTGAGAAGGGACAGACTGCCTGCTCAAGTGGGTCCCTGACCCCTGAGTAGCCTAACTGGGAGACATCCCCCACTAGGGGCAGTCTGACATCCCACACCTCACAGGGTGGAGTACACCCCTGAGAGGAAGCTTCCAAAGCAAGAATCAGACAGGTACACTCGCTGTTCAGCAATATTCTATCTTCTGCAGCCTCTGCTGCTGACACCCAGGCAAACAGGGTCTGGAGTGGACCTCAAGCAATCTCCAACAGACCTACAGCTGAGGGTCCTGACTGTTAGAAGGAAAACTATCAAACAGGAAGGACACCTACACCAAAACCCCATCAGTACATCACCATCATCAAAGACCAGAGGCAAATAAAACCACAAAGATGGGGAAAAAGCAGGGCAGAAAAGCTGGAAATTCAAAAAATAAGAGCGCATCTCCCCCTCCAAAGGAGCGCAGCTCATCGCCACCACAGATCAAAGCTGGACGGAGAATGACTTTGACGAGATGAGAGAAGAAGGCTTCAGTCCATCAAACTTCTCAGAGCTAAAGGAGGAATTACGTACCCAGCGCAAAGAAACTAAAAATCTTGAAAAAAAAGTGGAAGAATTGATGGCTAGAGTAATTATTGCGGAGAAGGTCATAAACGAAATGAAAGAGATGAAAACCATGACACGAGAAATACGTGACAAATGCACAAGCTTCAGTAACTGACTCGATCAACTGGAAGAAAGAGTATCAGCGATTGATGATCAATTAACGAAATGAAGCGAGAAGAGAAACCAAAAGAAAAAAGAAGAAAAAGAAATGAACAAAGCCTGCAAGAAGTATGGGATTATGTAAAAAGACCAAATCTACGTCTGATTGGGGTGCCTGAAAGTGAGGGGGAAAATGGAAGCAAGTTGGAAAAAACTCTTCAGCATATCATCCAGGAGAACTTCCCCAACCTAGTAGGGCAGGCCAACATTCAAATCCAGGAAATACAGAGAACGCCACAAAGATACTCCTCGAGAAGAGCAGCTCCAAGACACATAATTGCCAGATTCACCAAAGTTGAAATGAAGGAAAAAATCTTAAGGGCAGCCAGAGAGAAAGGTCGGGTTACCCACAAAGGGAAGCCCATCAGACTAACAGCAGACCTCTCAGCAGAAACTCTCCAAGCCAGAAGAGAGTGGGGGCCAATATTCAACATTCTTAAAGAAAAGCATTTTAAACCCAGAATTTCATATCCAGCCAAACTAAGTTTCATAAGTGAAGGAGAAATAAAATCCTTTACAGATATGCAAATGCTTAGAGATTTGTCACCACTAGGCCTGCCTTACAAGAGACCCTGAAGGAAGCACTAAACATGGAAAGGAACAACCGGTACCAGCCATTGCAAAAATATGCCAAAATGTAAAGACCATTTAGGCTAGGAAGAAACTGCATCAACTAACGAGCAAAATAACCAGTTAATATCATAATGGCAGGATCAAGTTCACACATAACAATCTTAACCTTAAATGTAAATGGACTAAATGCTCCAATTAAAAGACACAGACTGGCAAACTGGATAAAGAGTCAAGACCCATCAGTCTGCTGTATTCAGGAGACCCATCTCACACGCAGAGACATACATAGGCTCAAAATAAAGGGATGGAGGAAGATTTACCAAGCAAATGGAGAACAAAAAAAAAGCGGGGGTTGCAATACTAGTCTCTGATAAAACAGACTTTAAACCATCAAAGATCAAAAGAGACAAAGAAGGCCATTACATAATGGTAAAAGGATCAATTCAACAGGAAGAGCTAACTATCCTAAATATATATGCACCCAATACAGGAGCACCCAGATTCATAAAGCAAGTCCTTAGAGACTTACAAAGAGACTTAGACTCCCATACAATAATAATGGGAGACTTCAACACTCCACTGTCAACATTAGACAGATCAACGTGACAGAAAGTTAACAAGGATATCCAGGAATTGAACTCAGCTCTGCAGCAAGCAGACCTAATAGACATCTATAGAACTCTACACCCCAAATCAACATAATACACATTCTTCTCAGCACCACATTGCACTTATTCCAAAATTGACCACATAATTGGAAGTAAAGCACTCCTCAGCAAATGTACAAGAACAGAAATTGTAACAAACTGTCTCTCAGACCACAGTGCAATCAAACTAGAACTCAGGACTAAGAAACTCAATCCAAACCACTCAACTACATGGAAACTGAACAACCTGCTCCTGAATGACTACTGGGTACATAACGAAAAGAAGGCAGAAATAAAGACGTTCTTTGAAACCAATAAGAACAAAGATACAACATACCAGAATCTCTGGGACACATTTAAAGCAGTGTGTAGAGGGAAATTTATAGCACTAAATGCCCACAAGAGAAAGTAGGAAAGATCTAAAATTGACACTCTAACATCACAATTAAAAGAACTAGAGAAGCAAGAGCAAACACATTCAAAAGCTAGCAGAAGGCAAGAAATAACTAAGATCAGAGCAGAACTGAAGGAGATAGAGACACATAAAACCCTCCAAAAAATCAATGAATCCAGGAGTTGGTTTTTTGAGAAGATCAACAAAATTGACAGACCGCTAGCAAGATTAATAAAGAAGAAAAGAGAGAAGAATCAAATAGATGCAATAAAAAATGATAAAGAGGATATTACCACCAACCCCACAGAAATACAGACTACCATCAGAGAATACTATAAACACCTCTACGCAAATAAACTAGAAAATCTAGAAGAAATGGATAATTTCCTGGACACTTACACTCTTCCAAGACTAAACCAAGAAGAAGTTGAATCCCTGAATAGACCAATAGTAGGCTCTGAAACTGAGGCAATAATTAATAGCCTACCAACCAAAAAAAGTCCAGGACCAGATGGATTCACAGCTGAATTCTACCAGAGGTACAAGGAGGAGCTGGTACCATTCCTTCTGAAAATATTCCAATCAATAGAAAAAGAGGGAATCCTCCCTAACTCATTTTATGAGGCCAACATCATCCTGATACCAATGCCTGGCAGAGACACAACAAAAAAAGAGAATTTTAGACCAATATCCCTGATGAACATCGA